>NC_037282.1:1772500-1930000 GCF_000002765.6 Plasmodium falciparum 3D7
TTTACATGAACATGTTCATAAAAAGAAAAAATGAAGCAATATTCATAATACAAAAATGAAATAAATTTTAGCTACTAAATAAAAGAATATGTATATTATATATATATATATTATATTATATATATTCATTATATATATTTTTTAATTAAAGTTACTATCCAAGTAATGATGAGAAGAAGGGAATGATTAAGGAACCAAAATATATAGCCATAGTAGAATATAAAATGGTTAAGTTAAAAATATCTGTGTCATTATAGGAGTAGGGAAATACTCGGAAATAAAATAAGGACAGTGCATATCCAAACATGGACAATATCAAACTCTAAGAAGGTGTTAATAAAATATAATGTAAAAAATAAAAGCATGAGTATCTTATAAATTTAATAATTCTACAGTTCAATAATAATAAATTTATTCGTGTCTCTATATACATATATATTATATATATATATATATATATATATATTTTTTTTTGTTATTACTTGCATATGATGATATCTAATAAAATAGTGGAATTTAAACTTATTTTCTTTAACAAATAAAAAGTATAAACCCATAAATGTAATAAAAGACATAAAGGGGATGGAAGAGTAAATCTGATTTATCCTTTCAATTTGAAATAAATATCTGCAATATGAATTAACAATTAAAAAGAAGAAATGAAAGGAAAAGAAAAGAAAAGATAAATATTATATATATATATATATATATATATATATATATATATATATATATATTTATTTATTTATTTATATGTGTGTTTAATTTCATTTTATAAAATCATAAATATTTATATAAACATTCAAAATAATATATATTTACTTGTGAGTCCATATTGGTAGTATATTTACCAAGGGCATAACAAACGCCTGTATATGTTATATGAGTAAAAAAAAATATATATATATATATATATATATATATATATATATATAATGAATATACTCACATATACATATATATATGTATATATTTACCTGAATGGCATCGATTGTCGGAAGAATGTAACTTATGGATGCTAATAACTTGTCGAAAATAGTTACATCCGTTTCTCCATGAATTATGTTATTGATTTGATTTTTTAAGGTGGCATATGCTAGTATTTTCCTTTTTCTAAAATTTATTATATTATTTTTTCTTAAGGAATAATATGTTTTTACATTACTACTGATATTTGTTTTGTTCAAATTTATAGAATTGTTCGAATGTATTTTATTAACATGATAAATTCTGACCTTTTGGCTTGGTTGAAAAGAAAATACATTCTTAATAATAATGCAAAATATTAAAATATAATGATATGTTAAAAACCTACACATTTCTTAAATATATTGAGGAATAAAAAGAAGAAAAGTAAAAAGTACATTATTCATGGCCTATTACATTTTTTACATAATTATAAAATTAAATAAATACATTATTATATATATATATATATATATATTCATATGTTGTACATAAATACAAATAAGAATAAAAGAAATTATAGAATTATTTAAATAAAAATAAATATGTATAATACTATTCTGTATAAATGTTCAAATATGAAATATTTATAAAGTTACTTAATATAATACAATCATATTTATATTATAAGATTAAATAATTTAAGATGAGGTTAAAAATTTTTTTTTTTTTTTTTTTTTGGGGGGGGCTGGAGGAACCTCATATGTACGTATAAATATATATTTTAATAAAAAACATAAAGCATTATAAAAAAAAAAAAAAAAAAAAATACATACATATATATATATATATATATAATATATCCTGTTTGATGATATATTTAATAATTATTTAATTATATAATGATTTACATTATTTTGTTTTAATTAATATTTTATTATATAATAACATTAAAGATGTGAAATAAAAAATGAGAATTGATAAATACACATATTATTGATTTTGTCCAATAATATATATATATATATATATATATATATATATATATATATATATATATGTGTATGTATATTTTGTGTAATTCATTTAAATATGAATATATGATATGATAGAATAGTTGGACATTCTATTAAAATAATAAGCTCATTTTAAATAAAAAAATATTTGTATTTAATTTTTTTTTTTTTTTTTTTTTTTTTTTTTATAAATATATATATATAAATAGTCTTATAAAATTTTAAATATAAAAAATAAACAATTTTATTTCTATTAAATAAATTAATATATATATATATATATATATATATATATATATATATATATTTTTTTTGTTTTTGTGTAGAATGAAAAATAATGAAGAAGAAAATACTATAAGGTCATTAGGATGTAGCGCATTAATCGAATTATTGAATAACAACAACAATGAGTTGTATGAGAATAATGAAGATAGTTATGATGAAAATAGTAGGAATAAAAATTATGTAAAAGAAATAAATTTATTTGAAATAAATAATAGTTTAGAAAATCATTCCGTTGATAGAGAACAAATTTGTTATTCTACAAAATTGTTAAACAAATCACCATATCGTAAATTAAGTGAAAACAAAATTGATTTAATTAATTATAATTTAAGTTTTAATAATAATATAAAGAGTGATTGTTTTAAGAATACTTATTTTGACACAGTTAATAAATATAATCTTTTTTTATCATCGAAAGGGAAATCCAAATATAAAAATAATAATAATTATAAGAGTTATAAATGTTTAATGCCATACAATAATAAGAAAGAAATAAAAAGAAATAAAAGAAGTGTTGATTTAAATTTTTTTTCATCTGAAGAAGATGATATTAACACATATACATTATCAAGAAAAAAAAGAAACAGAAACAGTGAAATTGTAAAAATTTTAAATGCACCAAATAAAAATGATAATATTTCTGATATGGAAGAAACAAAATTAAAAAAGAAAAAAAGAAAACTATGTTATGAGAAAAATATAAATGAAACATTTGATATGGGTAATAATACTTATGAGAAAAACAATATAAAAATATGTAATTTGCAAAAAAAAAAAAAAACTAGCCATAATATGTTATGTGATAATATAAAATCGCCTGACCTTGTGAATAATTTTGTTAATAAAAATGGGAAAGACAGAATATTTATAAAAAAGGAAGAAAATGAAGGAAATGAAGAAAATGAAGAAAATGGAAAAAATGAAGAAAATGGAAAAAATGAAGGAAATGAAAAATTTGATAAAAATGAGAAAAATGAAAAATTTGATAAAAATGAAAAAAATCAAAATATTGATGATATAGAAATATATAACAATTCTGATAAATGTGACAATGAAAAGATAACTAAAAATAAAAATAACATTAAATATAATATCAATATTATGAATAATATTTCAACGAATAAATATAACCATATTATAAATGAAAAGAACAAAAAGAAATGTAAAATATATGATAAGGGGAAATTACTTTGTCCCGATTCCATTGATGAAAATAAAAAATGGCACGATAATATAAATTTGGAAAATATGAATTCAAATAAAAATATTGTTATGTTAGAAGAACGTAAGTTTACTAATGTATGTAATAATGCATATACGCTTATAAAGAATGAGAGAACCAGTGAGAAATTAAATGAACATGAGAATTATACTCCTATTAATTGTCTTATATCCAAAAGGAATGATATAAATATGGAAGATATTAAAAATATAGAAATTGATAAAAATGTAGAAATTGATAAAAATGTAGAAATTGATAAAAATGTAGAAATTGATAAAAATGTAGAAATTGATAAAAATGTAGAAATTGATAAAAATGTAAAAATTGATAAAAATGTAAAAATTGATAAAAATGTAAAAATTGATAAAAATGTAGAAATTGATAAAAATGTAGAAATTGATAAAAATGTAAAAATTGATAAAAATGTTGAAAATTTTGTGTTCCTTGATTTTATTCCAGTGACCGAGGAATATTTAAAAATCAAAGAAACGCTAAATACGTACAAAAATAAAAAGTCACAAGATAACAATACATTGTGTAAAAAGGAAGACGATATGCATATATATTCTATTCCTAAAAGTAACTTAAAAAAAAGTGCAATCCAAAAAGAGTATGAAAAGGATATTGAAAGTAATACCGAAAAAAAAAAAAAAACATATCACAATTCTGAACCATCATATATAAAAGAAGCATATAAGGATTTGAAAAAAAGCATCTTAAGGAAAAACATAAAAATAATTAACTATGATTATGAAAAAAATTTATGTTACATATTGATAAGAAAAGAGTCCACTTAGTAAATAAATAAATAAATAAATATATATATATATATATATATATATATATATATATATATATATGTACATATACATATGTGCAATTTTTTTTTTTTTTCTTTTTTTTTTTTTGTATCACTTATGTTTACATATAAATTCGCATAAACAAAAGGACACTAATAATAACATTTGTGATTATAAATAAATGCAGATATAATACCCTCTATTCAATAAAAAAAAAATAAACATGTGTGCTTAAATAATAATTTGCCCTTTAAAGTTTTAGAATAAAATAAAAATATTTAAAAATTGTATCTATCTTATTTTTATAGAATTTTTTTTAACAAAAACAAAAAAAAAAAAAAAAAAAAAAAAAAATTTTAATTTTTACTATTAATTATATATACATGTATATATATATATATATATATTTATTTATTTATTATGTATTAAAAATTTAATAAAAAATAAAATTGATAGTTCATAAAAAAAAAAAGAAAAAAAAATTAACAACCATATTAAAAAAAAAAAAAAAGAGAAAAAAGAAAAAAGAAAAAAGAAAAAAGAAAATGAAAAAAAAAGAAAGAATTGGGTTCATACATATAAAAAAAAGAGGATGTATATATTAACATATTATAATATTTTAAAAATGTCATGTTGTAATGTTTTTATTAAAACATTAAGGTGTAATAACACATATTTTAATATTAACAAATATAAATTATATTATATTATAATATTATTTATTTATTTTATTTTATTTTTCATACATAAACATTGGTATGATATTTATTAACATAAACATTAATGTGATATTTATTAACATAAACATTTACTTAACATATTTTTGTCATTTTTATTTGAATTATTAGTTAATTGTATATCTACAACATTGGCTTCATTATTATTTGTATTATCTAAATTTGGTAATTTTGATGCAATTTTTTTAAACAAAACTTTTATATTATGTCCAGCTTTAGCACTCGTTTCATGAAACATGGTATTATATTCTTGAGCTTTTTGCATTCCTTCTTCATATGTAACTTTTCTAAGATCACCTAAATCTGTTTTATTTCCTACTAAAGCAATTATAACATCTTTTCCTCTCTCATTCAAAATATCCTGTATCCATTTTGTGGTATTTTCAAAGGATTGTCTATTAGTAATATCATATACAACAATTGCTGCTGCGGAGTCCCTAATATAACTTGGAATTAAACTTCGAAATCTTTCCTGACCTGCAGTGTCCCACAATTGTAAGCGTACAGGACCTTCATCCAAATATAATGTCTTACTCAAAAAATCTATACCAATAGTCGACTACACAAAAAAAAATAAAAAAATAAAAAAATAAAAAAATAAAAAAAATAATACAAACATGTGTATATATATATATATATATATATGAACATGTTCAGGTAACTAGCCATTTATATCTACATAATTAATACATATTTAAAAAAAAAAAAAAAAAATTAACAATTATATTTATGTTAATGTATATTAAAAAAAGCTAGCTATTATAATATTAATGTGTCTTATAAAAAAAAAAAAAAAAAAAAAAAAAAAAATACACACACATTATTATTAAAAATAAATAAAAAAATTTTGATAAGCATATATTTCTTTTAATTAGTTATACTTGGTAATTATTATCAAAGGTATCATACATGAATCTTGTAATTATAGATGTTTTACCAACAGCTTGCTAAAAAAGAAAATATAACAAAATAATGATTTAAATAAAAATGTATATATTTTAATTATTATATTTATTAATTTATTTATTTATTTATTATTATTATTATTTTATTACTTCTCCTAAGAAAACAAGTTTGTATTTATTTAGTCCCGAGTCTAAAAAGAAAAAAAAAAGTAGGAAAAAATGGATATATAAAAAAATGAGATATAATTCATAAAATATATAGAAATATAAATTCTTAAATATTTTTCATTAATCAGTATATACATATATATCTAATAATACAACAAAATAAAGTTTTGAAGTTCAAAAAATATATATGTTATATATAATACTTTTTAGACCACATATATATATATATATATATATAAATATATTCTCATTTTTTATTATTCAATATTTTCTCAGAAAATGAATAGAATAATTTCTACAATTATAATTTGTTCTTAATCTTTCATTCTTTATTTTCTTTTTCTTTTTTGCTTTATTCATTTTTTCTGCTTACTTTGAAATTCATCCATTATATAAATGGGGAAAAAATAAAAAAATATTTTTAATTAAGAATTAGTCTCTAAATATTTTTTTTTAAGTTAAAAGAAAATAAAACGATATACCAATAAAAAATCTATTTTTTCCATAATTATTCCAAGTTGTTTCACTTTTATTTTATATTCTCTTATTTTATTTATTTATTAGTATATTATTTATTTATTTTTTTTTTTTTTTTTGTTTTGTTCTGTTCAAATATAATAATATATATATATATTATATATATTTATTTATTTTATTATGTTATATATTGTACATGTTTATTGAAACAAGCTTTTCCTTTTTTTTGAAAATTAACAAAAAAAATAATATTATATATATATATATAATATATATATTATATAATAATTAATAAAAATATAAATTATAAAAATATATATTAAAATATAAAATTTTCACAAAAAAAAACATATATATGTATATTTATTTTTTTCTTCAATATCATGTAAATTATTTTTGTATTTTATTTTTTTTTATTTTATATTTTTGTAATATTTAATGCATTTTATATTTATATTATTTTTTTTTCATTTTTTTTTTTTTTCATTGCATTTAAAAAAATTATAATATATATATATATATATATATAGTGTAATGAAATATAATAATAAACAACTATAAATGGATATGTGCACGCCAATAAAAAAAAAAGGAAAAATATATATTCATATATATTATATATTATATATATTTATATATTTATATATTATATTATATTATATTTTTTTTTATTATAAAAATAATTCTCTAAAATATTTTAAATTCAAACAAAAGAAAATATTTTATTTTTATAATAAATTATTTTTATTATTTATTCTGTATATATATATATATATATATATGTATATTTTTCATTGAATTATTATATTTTTATTATTTTTTAATTATATATATATATATATATATTTAATATATTTTTTCTCATAATTTTATATGATTATAAAAAGTAAATGTATTTCTTTTGTATCATACTTTAGAATTTGTAAAAAATTGTCCCACCAAAAAATAATTGTTGTATATAACAATAGTAATATAATAATAAAACAATAAAATAAGGAAACAATAAAATATGTATGTTATATATATATATATATATATATAACCATTTCTTTTATTACTTTATATGTTCAATTCTTGACCTTGTATAGTTGTTCATTAAGAATATTCATGTACTGTACATCTATATTGTATGTTGGAGAGTTGCATATAGCTTTATTCATATAATAAAGAATATCATCATATTTATGTATGTTAATATTATTTTTTTCAGTGTAGTCATGTGTTTCAGAATTTTCAATCATGTTTGATTTTTCATTTAACTTTTTGAAATTATTATTATTATTATTAATAGTATTCATATTTTTATCACAATTTGGAGAATAATTAATGGAAGAATTAGATTCATATAAATACTTCCCAACAGATCCAGGTTTACATAATAAACTAGATGCATCTATACATTCTTTTTTAGCCTTCTTGTTTTTGTCCTCATCATTTTTATACATACATACAATATCATCACTATGGTAAATAACTTTATAGTTCATTTTTTTTTTTACGTACGCATCTTTTTCACTACATTTATTTTTATGGTTTGGCTGTAATATAGAAAAATATATATATATATATATATATATATATATTTAAATGTTTTATCAAATTAATTCGTGGTATATTTATTATTATGTGTACCTTTTCTAATTTTGTGGTTGAATTTTTTTCATCAAAAGAATATATTTCTAAGAAATTATTGGATTGTTTGTTGTTCATATTTTGTTCAAATATATTTTTCTCTTGTTTATCATCATATACTTTATTTTTCTTATCGGGAATTTTTATGGTTGTGCTATTGATATTATTATCTCTTGGATATATCTTTTCTTTTTTTCGTGTTTCTTTTACTATTGGTATGTTTGACATTTGCTTAAATTTTAAATCTAAAAAGAGGATATATACATCACATATATATATATATATATATATATATATATATATATATATATATATATATATATATTAATATATATATATTAATATATGTGTATATTTCGTATGTATGTTTTTATTTTTATATTTTATATTTTTGTACTTTTCGTTTTGCTTAAAATCATATTTCTTGAATGTTTTAAAATTATGGGTGATACATTTTTTTTAACTGAATGGATATTTGGAAAAATGGAACTTTTATAATGTTTAACATCTGATGATTGATATAAAAAAAGGTTTTTTCCCTGTTATGAAAACAATAAAAGAAAAGGAATATACAATAAATTAATATTTATAATATGTATATATATATATATGTATATATATATGTAATAGTTAATATATGCTTAGAAAAAAAAGAAAAACCTGAATAGTTTCCATTTTTGTTAGATTCTTTTCAAAACCACACAATTGTGCTTCCCCCTCAAATGCTACAAATATATATATATATATATATGAATGTGTTCATAAATAAATATTTATTTATATATTTTATATCTTTCTTTTTAAAATATATTTATACCTTGTTTATCATTTAAATTTTTATTAATAGGAAGTTTTATTTTTTGACAAACATTCGTATCAGGATGCATTCTATAAATAAATAAATACATACATACATACATACATACATACATACATACATACATATATATATATATATATATATATATATATATATATATTTTTACATATTTGTTTACATTTTATATTACTTATTTTCATCATTCTTCATTTTGAATATTTTTGTACATTTTTCTATAAAACCCAATTTCGAACATTTTCTTTCATGTATTGTTTTTGAGCTTGCATATGAATAAGAACAAGCGGTTTTATTATTGAGAAAATTATATTCATGTTGAATACTTTGTTGATATGGTATATAATTAGGAAGTATGTCGTGTATATTATTAATATTTAATTCTTTTATTTCTCCATTTAATTTTTTTAAGATACATTTGTTGTCTTGGATTTTATAATTTGTATTATTTATTTTATGTGAATTGATACTCGTAGTTGTGTTAATTTTTTTTTTTTCATAAATTTTGTGATTGATATTTTTTTTTGTATGATAATTAGTTATGCTGTTATTTCTTTTCTTCTCTTCAGGGAAACTTTGTTTATAACAATATTTTTTCTTTTGTTTTGTAGGCTTGTATTCGTTTCTATAATTCAGTATAGACTTATATGTGTCATTATTAGTAAAACGTTTTTCATTTATCTTTTTGTTTAAGAATTTTGTTTTTTCATCATTTCGTTCTTTTTCATTAATTTGCTTATTTGAAATTTGGTTTTGTAGTTTTTTCCTTTTCGTCTCATTTGTGTATTTCATATTAGTACTTTTGATATCTACCAAATTTTGATTTTTTTTTTTTTTTTTTTTTTTTGCATCTTTTATATTATTTACCTGACTGGGACAGGTAATTTGCTTGAAATGGCTAGTTGTGCTAACCATTATATAGAATTTAAAAAAAAATAAAAATTATTGTGATATATTAATATTATTATATATATATATATATATATATATATATAATTTTTTTATTATAATTTATTATTTTTTATTTTTTTGTGTATGTGTTTAATATATATTTGAATAAGGACGGTAATATTTATAAGTATTAATTCTACATTTTTCTATTTTTTTGTTTTATATATATATGTTATTATGTAAATAAAATATAAGACATGAATAAATGAAGAACGATTACTAAACTATTATAAATGTATGATTATATATATGTAGAAATATATATTTATTTACTTTTATTTTTACATTTTTCTTTTTTTTCTTAATGCTCCTTAGAGCACAAAAAAGTAGAATTTATCTACAACATATAGTATTTTAATAAAATAAATAAATAAATAAATAAATACATACATATATATATATATATATATATATATATATATATATTACATATTTGGCTTATTTATATTAATATATATTTCTTTAAGTAATTTCTTATACATTAATATGTTTTGTTTTATCTTATATGCACACGATAAAAAAAAAAAAATAAAATAAATTAAAAAAATTAAAAGTACACATATTTCAATGATAAATATACAACAGTTCAAACTTAATTAAATTTTTTTAAAAGGTGATATTATTTGAACATATACATATATATATATATATATATATATATATATATATATATATATATATATTTTTATTGTACTACTTTTAGATTGTTTTTATAATGTTAATAATTTGAAAAAAACATAAAACAAATAAAAAAAAAAAAATAATAAATAATAATAATAATAATAATAAATATATAAATATAAACATTCATTTATGTACATGTAAATTAATGATACACATATATATTTTTCATATTTAAAAAAAAAAAAAAAAAAGTGTATCTTCACTTTTTCATATGTTGGTCCTTTATGTGTTTCATATTTCATTCTAAGGATTTTAAAATATGCTCTGATAAAAATTTATTGGTAGATCTACATGTGATTTTTAATAAACATCCATATTGTTGTGATAATATTAAGGAAGCTTTACATAAAACATATGTGTCGTTTAAAAATTGTGCTGACAATAACATATTATGGTTATTTGAGTTATTTTCTACATAATCTGTTTGATCACATGCGACCATATTTAATGTGTTTAATAATCCTACAACAGCTTGTTGTATATTTTGAAAGTTCAAGCTAAATTTGCTGACAACTTCTGCATTGTAGTTGTGCATACTATCCCAGATATGTTTAAATTCACCATGTCTTAATATTTTTGGATTTATAAAATCTACGATTTGTATACTAAATGGGTTAATGGAATAGGAGTCAGGGAATCCTTCATCGTGTTCATTTTCTTTAACTAAGAAATGTAATGATATTTGGAAGTTTTGATTAACAGCAAATGAGTCGACATTATTTTGTAAATTGTGATTATTTTGATCATTTGTATCATTGTTGTTGTGATTATGTGTATCCGTTTTTTCAAAAGGTATATTTTTTTTTAAAATAACATATAATTGTTGAGGTGTATTGTAATATAAATTATCAATAGTTGTTTTTTCTAGGATGGTCCATTTATTTTCTGATGAATGCATTTGTACATTTAGATTCGATAAAATTTGTTCACTTAATGTATTATGTATAGTAAATTCTAAAACAAGATGTTGATTATAAATAAATTTTTTGAGAAACACAGTATATTCAGCTTCACTTTCTGTTAAGGGTATTGATTTATTAATTATATTAATATTTGATAAATTATACATGTCAATATATTTGGACATATTATTTATATATAATGTATCAGGTGTTAGATCTATATATTTGTTAATATTTGAAATAGAGTTAGTATTAGTTAAATTAGGTATTTCATTATATGATGTTTTATTTTTTTTGTTAATAAATGGAGAAGAGACATAATCTTTATTATTTAGATCATTTGATGCTATAATTTGTTCTTTAACATGTTGGTATGAGAATTCTTCCTTAGGATCTTTTTCAATATGATTTGAAATAAAATATAAGAGTTGATCAATATTAGTGTTTTGATCATATTCCAAGAGTTGATCGATTAAATTATTATTTGAATAATGGATATTATTATGTTCGTTTATGTTTTCGTTATTTTGTAATTTTTCTTCATATTCATTTGATATTTGTTTATTAGAAGTATCTAGTTCTTTAATTTTTTCCTTTAACATGTAGTAGAAAAAATTGGTTCTATCCCTAACTTCGTCATCATTATCAGCTAGTAAACAATTTAATAGAACAAGAATATCTTTTGAGTTTTCTGCACATTTTAGAGCTATATAAAATAAGGCATACATTCCATCAATTCTGATTGTTGAGTTTTCTAAAAGTAGACGATTATATATATATCTAATATATTTGGATGGGTTTTTGGTTTTAGGTATATGCATTAATAAGAATCTAATGACTTTTAATAATAAAGCATGATATTCACAATCTTCAATAAATTCACATAATTGTAATATGGCTGTTTCTTCGGCATTTGGTAAATTGGTTATTATTAAAATAATAGAATCGATTGTACTAGCTTTAAATTGGTATGATTCATCATCTCTTAAATTATTGGACAAAAAGTTAAGTATAATATTACATTTATTTGGATATATAAAACAAAGATTTTTAACTTCTTCAATAATTTTTATTTTGAATGTTGTATTATCTGCTGTCATGTAATTATTAATTTGATTTAATAATTTATCAATACTTGTTTCATTTCCTGTTTTTAATAGGGTAGTAAAGGCTAATACACATATACTTTTATTATTATCATATAGAAGATTTTCAATATCTTGATTTAATTTGGATACAACATATGGTCGATGATGAGCAAGTTTATTTATTTGTCTAATAATTGAAAATTTATCTACAATTTTGGATGATAATAAAAACAGTTGACAAACCTTGATACATTCATTTAAAATATCTACATTAAAAACGGTGGTGGTGTTTTTTCCTTCTTGATCATAGATGGCTAGTTCAAAGATACACTTAATACATTCAAATAAGATAATTGCATCTTTATTATTTTTGAGACAATTTTTAAGATAATCAAAGCATACTTTGGTCGTAGGATGTATGAATTTATTTTTATTAACAGAATGGTCGTTATTATTATAAGTATTATTATTATTATTATTATTATTATTATTATTAATATTATGATGATGATTTTTATTAGTAGTACTACTAATAGCAGTATTATTAATATTTTGTTTGTTATTATGTGGATAATGTTGAGAATATGTATCCTTATTATAATATATATTATGATTAAATATATTTCTATTATTATTAATATTAAGAATATTGTTGTTGTTATTCATTTCGCTATGTACCTCTGTACAATATATTAGATATGAAGCATATTTTATTAGAAGACAATTAGCTAATGAGCTTGATAGAGTGTGTGAATTTTTTGTATAAGAGTTGATAATTTTTTCGAGTGCTAATTTATCTTGATTTTTAATAGAACATAATAAGGTAAGAGCATGAAATTGTATCATAGGATGTTTACTATTTATACATTCACTAACTTCATTAATCCATTTCTTAACAATATCTGATGATGTATTATTATATAAATTTAAACCACATAATAATGCTGACGTAGATACAAATGGATTTCTATCAACAACTGCTGTTTTTAAATATCTTTCAATTTGTGTAGCTAGCGAAAAATCAATAATTTTACTTAAGACTCTTATAGCATTAGCTCGATAACAATCATTAGCTGAATTCATATCTTTTGTTAAAGAACTAGTTACTATAAATATTTCCTTTTCACTTACGGGTAAATTTTTTATTAATAAATATATCATCCTTCTTAACCTTTCATTGTTCGATTGAAATAATTTCGTTATACTAAAAAATATATCTGTACATTCCTGACTTGTTAATATATCATCTCCTTTATTTATCAAATATAATATCTTCGTTAATATTTGTAAACATTTTTGTGTATTCAAAGGATAACTAGAAAACACCCTTGTCTCTTGTAATATGCTTGCTTTATCTCCTTCATGGGGATTTACAAAATTCTTCTCGTCGTCATTCTTGTATTCCTTCAGCAAATTTTTCTGTAGTTTGTTTTTAATACTCATGGATTTCAGCATTTTTACAAAAAAAAAAAAAAAAAATAAAAATAAATAATAAATAAATAAAAAATAAAATGTAAAAAATAAAATGTAAAAAATAAAATGTAAAAAATAATATGTAAAAAATAAAATGTAAAAAATAAAATGTAAAAAATAAAATGTAAAAAATAAAATGTAAAAAATAAAATGTAAAAAATAAAATATAAGAGAAAAAAATATAGGAAGGACGGATGGGCGTGAACAGCAGGAAGGAATTATAACTATCCCTATATTACATATATGTAATATATATATATATATATATATAAATAAATATTATATTTTTTCCTTATATCCTTATTTGTATAATATTAAATATATAGTACATTTTAAAACAATCCTATTCTTTTATATATATATATATATTAATATATCATTTTTGTATATCTTCAAAGATATAAACAAATAAATAAAAAAAAAAAAAAAAATATATATATATATATATATATAATATATATATTATAAATTATTGGTATGTTATATTAAAATATGAAACATCTGTTTTTCTCATTTAGCATACATACATACATATATATATATATATATATATATATATATATATATATATTTATTTATTTATTTATTTATTTATTATTTTTTTTTTTTTCTAATTCCACCCACACTTTTTTGAAAGTAAATATTTTCTTATTGAATTATATAATAAAAACAACAAAAAAAAAGAAAAAAAAAAAAAAAAAAAATATATATATATATATATTTATATATATATAGCATTATATTTTTCATCATATATATATATTTTTTATTTATTATCACAAATTGAAAAAAAAAAAAAATGAAATTAATTTATTAAAAAAATATTTTTTATAAAAAATAAATATGTATATAATATATTATATATATATATATATATATATATATATATATATATATATATATATATGTATTTATATAAAGAATATAATATTTGCATTATCATGTAAATTTTGTTAAAATATATTTTTTATTTTATAAAATTTTTTTGTTTGTACATATATATATATAATAAAAAGAAAAAAAATATAAAATATATATTATATATGTATACATATATATATATAATATATACATAATTAGTTATATGTTAATTTTATTTTTTGATAATATTTTTAAAAATATTTGTGCCTATATAATAAAGGAAGAATTTTATTATATAATAATAAAAGATTTATAAAAATATATATATATTTATTTATATTTTATTTATAATTTAGTGACAAATTATTCAACCGGAATAAAAAAGAAAGTATGGATGAATATGAAAAAAATAAAAATAAATAAATAAATAAATAAACAAACAAAATATATTATATATATATAATATATGTATTTATTTATGTATGTATGGTAATATGAAAATAATTGTATTATATATTAATAATAATAATACCCATAATTCATAATATATTAATTATATATATTATTATTTTGAATAGTTTACTTTTTTTTAAAAAAATATATTGACTTTAATTATTATATAATGTTATACAAGAATTAAACTTAGAGAAATATGTATATATAATAAAATAATAATAAAAAGGTAAACAGATGAAAGGAACAAACAAAAAAAAAAAAAAATAAAAAAAAAAAAAAAAAAAAGATGCAATTAATATATATAACCTATTTTTATTTATTGTAGTTTTCTTTCTTTATGTTAATTCTATATATATATATATATATATATATATATATATATTTATTTATTTATTTATTATTTTTTTTTTTTTTTATGTCTACTTTTTTAAGTTATTATTCCATATATAATGTCTGTATTATATATTTAGTAAATTAAACAAAAGTAATGTCATCAATAGTTATTAAAGGTATTATAAAAATATGTACACTTTTTTAATAATTTAAAAAAGAATTTTTTATTTATTTAATTACACAGAAGGGGACATATATATAAATACATAAAAATATATTATATATATATATGTGTATATATATATGTATGTATGTATTTATTTGTGTGTAATGATTTCTTTATAGAATCGATCTATTAAAAACTACTATTGTTCAACAACATAAGTTGTTATATAAATAAAATTATATTTGTTCAAAATTCTGGTAATTATATAATTTTAAGTTTTTTTTTTTTTTTTTTTTTTTTTTTTTATTATTTCTAGAATATATATTGGAAACTTTCCTTTTTTATCACAAAAAAAAAAAAAAAAAAATAAAAAAAAAAATAAAAAAAAAAATAAAAAAAAAAATAATAATAATAAAATATAAAACAAAATTAAAAAAATTTATAAAATTTATAAATTAAATATAAAAAACATGTTAGTGAATATATTTTCTTTATGTAACATATGAAATATATATATATATATATATATATAAATAAAAAGAAAACTTATTTTAAACTTAATAAGAACTAAGATTATTTATAAAGTATAAAAAGGAAATATGCACATATATATATATATATATATATATATATACATATATATATGTGTACATTTTTGATACCTCTCTATGTGTTTGAATATCCTCATCATTGTTTCCTTTTTTTTTTTTTTTTTTTTTTTTTTTAAACATTTATATAATTATACAATTTGAATGGTCATGGATTCATAGGGTCCATATGCTTCCTCCAACTGATTCATAAGAAGATACAAAAAATAAAAAAAAAAAAAAAAAAAAGCAAAAAAAATGAAGTCATATACATATAAATATATATATATATATATATATATATATATACATACATATGTTTTATTTTGTATACCCTTTTAGACCTTGGTTATATTTTGGATGTCATTCATTTTTAAGAAAATATCATTATTGTCCAGAGTAAAATTATTTATATGGTCCACATCTTTTTTCTTTCCTACAATATTATTATGGTGGACTTCATTTTGTTTCGTGTGATTTTTTTTTTTCTTTGTCCCTGTTGATTTATTTTCATACCTAGATATATCTCCTAATTCTCTTGGACCATATTTATATTCTGTATTATAAGAATCTACGATATTTTCCTTGTTTGAAAAATATTGAAACTCTAAATCACTGTAATCAAATGTTGAACAGCTTGAATTTTTTACCGAACTTTCTTTTATACTATCATCTAATGTTATAGATGAAGACTTATTATAAATCTTTATATTATTATGAACAGAAAAATAAGCACATGGTTTTTTTTCATTATTATAATTTTTATCATCAAATGTTTCCGTTTGAGTTGTGTCTATGCTTTCTCCGTTTATTAATTCTTCCAAAATTTTATCTTCTTGTTCTTTTTTAAATGAACACAAAGATTCATTGGGACCATATTTTGTACTATCATATATTTTTGCTTCTTCGATATTTTTACAAGAAAAAGAATTCTTACCATGTCTATATAAATTATTACTCATATCATTATCGTTAAAATTATGAACATTCTTTTTTTTTTTGTCTTCTTTTATATCATACTTTATGGATTCATTGTTATTATTATATGTATGTATATTATATGATGGTATATTTTTTTGTGTAGCATCATCATTCTTTTTCTTTCCAATAAATATATTATCATATCCAGTGTTCACACTTTCTATAACATTTCTTTTGTCATAATTAACATTTTTATCTTCTCTATATATTGCTCTATTATTTATTTTCTTTTTTATCATCTCTACATCGTTATCGTCATCGTCATATACATCATCATCTACATCGTCATCGTTATCTACATCGTCATCTACATCGTTATCTACATCGTCATCTACATCGTTATCTACATCGTCATCTACATCGTTATCTACATCCACATCGACATCCCTTTGATAGCTACATTTTTTAACTCTTTCCTTTTTGTTGACAAACATTTTAGTACACGTATCCTCCTTATCATCATTATTAGTCATATCATAATTATTAAGGCCACTTTTCTTTTTATCATTACTCATCATCAAAACCTTTTCTTTATCCTTATGCATATCCAACATATTTTTATTATCAAAATAATTTAATGTATCCATATAATATTTCATAGGAGTGTCTGTCCTTTTTTCGATACTATTATTTTTATGATGATAAGTATTATTCATAAAGTTGTTAATAATAATATTATTGCTAATATCCAAAGAATTTTTTTTTTCCTTTCTATATATTTCTACATCTACTTTTTTGTCAATCTGTTTATATGAATCCTCTCCCTTCAGCACATCTCCTACTTGTTCTTCTTTTTCGTTTAAGATGTTGATAAGATCATTTTTATATAAATCTCTTCTTTTTCCTGTTGATATATTTAAATTATTGTGCTTCAAACAATCATAAGTAGTTTTGTTTTTAAAATTAAATTTCTTGTCAGATGTAAGAGAATCTGTCTCTTTAGTCAAATCTGGATTATGTCTTAATTCAATTTTATGATCTTCATTTTTATATGTACTACCATAGGAAGAATTAATACAACTATCGTTGTATTTGTTGTATATATGGTACTTGTTGTATTTATTATATTCGTTGTATTTATCATAGTTTGATGCTTTTTCGGATTCAACTATATCATGTGTAATATTTTTATTAAGACATTCCTTCGTGTTATTTATATCATCATAATATTTATTTTTCATATTTCTTTCATTCTTTTCTTTTTTATGATCTAAATTATTGTCATCCAATATTTTATTTATTTTTAATAATAACCTTGGCAACATATTTTTCTTTTCATCTTTTTTCATATTCATATCCTTATCATTAATATTGTTTCTACATTTAGTACTATTCATTGTGTTATCTCTTTTGTTTTTTTTTTTTTTATAATTTAAGCGCTCTAAAAAGATGTTATATTCTTCTTCATATTTATTAATATATTCGTTACTATTTTTATCATTTTGTTTTATAAAAAGGTCCTTACCCATATCATTATTTTTATTATTATTATTATTGTACAAATTCATATATTTAATAGGTGCATCCACATTATTTTTATTGTGAACCGTATCTATCTTTTTAAAATGCTTACTTTCTCTTGATATATTATTCCATTTTTCTTGTGATAATATTGTTGTCTTATCCTGATGCCACCTAAAATTAATATCTTCCACATTTATATTTTTTCCGGATAATACGTTTATCCTGTCCTTCTTATAATGTGTAACATATTCATTATGGCTTTCATTATTCATCTTATCACAATCATAATTATATATATGTTCAATCTTTTTTATGTCTCTACATTTTTTTCCTTCTTCTTTTACATAAGTACTGTCATTTATTTTTTTTTCCTCCTTATTTTCTACCTTTTCAAGGTTATTCAGGTCGTTTCTATTATTATTTAACATGGGATTTATAACAATATCTTTTGTAAATGTATCCTTTTTCTTAATACATTTTTGTTCTTTGTACTTTTTGCTTATCAGATCGCTCATTTTGAATGTCGTTTTGGCTAGTACCTCTTTGGTGTCATGCATTTGCTTTTTATAATTTTTCAAAATTTTTTTCATGTTGTCTATATCATATAAAAATAAAGAACTAGATTTCTTTTGATTGTAATGTATAAAATCTTCTGTATCTCTTATATTTGAGCACTTGTTTTGTACGTTTTTCATATCTCCATTTGTTTTGTCATTCATGTGTTTGTTTTTTTTTAAATAAGTAATATAATTATGGTAGTTATATATATTCCTATCGCTGTTTTTTTTCCCGCTGTTATTATCATCATTGTTATCATTATTATCGTCATCATCATCATCGCTATTATCACCGTTATCGTTATCGTCATTGTCTTCGTCTTCGTCTTCTTCTTCGTCTTCTTCTTCGTCTTCTTCGTCATCTTCGTCGTCTTCTTCGGCATCTTCTTCTTCATCTATATTTTCGTTAGTGTTATGAAGTTCGTGTTCATGTTCATGTTCATGATGATGATCATCATCATCGTTATCTTCTTCGTCTTCCTCATCTTCTTCTTCCTCCTCTTCTTCTTCCTCCTCTTCTTCATCCTCCTCCTCTTCTTCTTTATTATCTTTATATACATTTCCATCATTATCTACATCTTCTTCATTATTCACATTCATATTACGTTCAACATTTTTAATATTACTCATGCCATTCTTGTCGTTTTTATAAGTATCCAGATTAGCTTTTCCTTCGTCAAAATATCTATTATCATCATAGATGTTATCATCGTATATATGACTGTATGTCCTTCTGTTCGCTTGTTTGTTAAATGTGTGTCCTTTTGTACGTCTGATGCTGTCAGCAGAATCTGCATTTTGGTTATACACATCAACATTTTCATTACCTTTATATATATTATTATTATTATTATTATTATTATTGTTGTGGATAAGGAGTTCATTTTTGTTATAAAATATTTTTTCATTCATCGTTTTGTATTTATTGCAATACTTATTTATATCTTCCTGATGATTAAATTGCATGTTCATATCTTTTTTGTGTACAGGATCACATTTTTTACTATTCTTTTTCTTTTTATTATTTTTATTTTTGTCATAAGTACCTTTAGCGTTTTCTTCAAAACTATTGCTGATGATAAAAATTTCTTTCTGTTCTTCTGCACGATTATTTTTACATTTTCGTGTACAATTATTTGAGTTTACAATAATATGATCCTTGTGTGCATGTCGTCTATTATTATAGGGGATATTATCATTATTATGAATATCATTATTATTATTATTTATATTATGATTGTTGTGGTCGTAATAACCTTTGGGAACTACACCAATTTGTCTATTCATCTTGTATTCTTTATTGATCTCGTGAGATGTTGCACTTGGTATATTCATCATATGATTTTTTGGAATTGTTATATTTTTTTTTTTTTGAATATTGGCTATATAATTCTTACTATTATATTCCTTATTCTTTGTACTAATGTGTTGTATTTCTTTATCATTGTTATAAGGAAGATATTGATCACCCATATTGTTATTTTTATTAATTTGCATATCATCAAATTTAGTACTTCTATTATTTTGATGGATATCCATATTATTATCCATGTTGTTATTATATTTATCTTGATCCACATCGTTTTTGTATTTATCTTGATCCACATCGTTTTTGTATTTATCTTCATCCACATCATTGTTATATTTGTGTTGTTCGACATTGGTTTGGTCATACATTCTTATATTCTCACTTTTTTTCATAATTTCTAGTTTGTCTATATTTCCAGAATGTTCCATATGTTCTATATTGTCCAAATCTTGGTTATTTTGCATGAGTTCATTTTGGTCTTTACCCTCCCCATTTTTTATTTCTTGTACATTTTCGATTTTGGAGATTTCATTTTTTTTGACTGAGCAGCAATTAATTTTCCCTTTAAAATTATTCTTCATCATATAAAAGAGTAATTCATAATCGTTTTTGAGACATGAGCGTGAATACTTGTTAGTCTTCTCCTTATTATTTTTCTCGTTGTCAATGATGAGCGTGTTTTTATTATTTTTGGTACTCGTTGAGGATAAGTTATGTTGATTTTCCATATCATTATATTTTCCAATAATTTTTGTGTTACCACCATTGTTATTGTTATTGTTATTGTTATTGTTATTGTGATTGTTATTGTGATTATGAGTAGTATTAATTATACTTCTACTACCCTCATTATTATTATTATTATTAATATTGTTGTTATTGTTATTGTTATTATTATTATTGTTGTTGTTGGTGGTGGTTGAGGTAGAGATTGAAGATATGTTTTTAAAAAAGTCCCAATTATTAGATAGTAAATATATCCATCTACTTTTTACTTTCTCATGCCACAAAAACTTTGAATTCTGTAAACTGAAATTATTCAACATTTCTGTTACCCATGGATGATCTAATACATTTTGTAGACTGAGTCTTTCTATTGGATTTGATGATGTTAGTTTTACAAATAAATCCCAAGCCTTTAAATTTTCTCTGAATCTACTAGGTGGTTTAGAATGTCTTAAATTATGAACTGTCTTTAAAATGGTTTGTGCTACCTTCGAACATTCTATACCTTTTTGTCTACATACAAATCTTCCAGATATAAATAATATCATATTCATACCTAGAGCATAATTATCTATTTTTTCTGTCATGGGACCAGTATTTCTTAATACTTCTGGAGGATTAATTTCTAATGTACCTGGCCATTCAGTTGGATGTAAATTACATGAATCGATGTGTTCTGACCAACCAAAATCTGCTATTACAATACGTTTATTATCATATCTTAATATATTCGTAGGTTTTAGATCTCGATGTACTATATTCATTTCTTGTATATACCACATCCCTTGTAATAATTGAATAAAATATAAAAATGCTTCATTCATATTACTAGATAAATTTTCTTTCCATAAAGTACCATCATTTGCAAAATCTTGTATTAATATCCATCCTTCTTTTCCTCCTATAACTTTATGTAATTTAATAACACCAGGACATTGACATATTGATAAATTTATTATTTCTTTAGTAAACATTTCTACAATTCTATTAAAAGATTCTTTGGGGAATTGATTAGGTTGTAATAACTTAGCTGCATATATTTCATTCGTTATTTTATGTTTTACTTTCCAAACTTGAGCATATGTTCCTTTACCTAAATTACTTAATACTATATAATCTTTAAAACAACTATCATTCGTTCTCACAATACGTATATGATTATGTAACACACTAGGTAATTGTAACACATCATTATTTGTTGATAAATTTGATCCAACCTTTATTTCTTCATTCTTTCTATTCTTAATATTGTATTGTCTCTTGTAATAATTTTCATTGTATTCACTACTATCCTTATTCTGATGTTGATTCATTGCCTTGACGTTTTTCTTATTGTTAGAATAATCCATCTTAGAAATGAATATATATATACATACACATATATATATATATATATATATATATATAAATGTGGTTCTTTTCAATACAAAAATAAACAAATATATATGATCATATGAAATCAAACCAGGCACTACTACGAAGATTATAATATAATATAATCTGTTATATTATATATATATATATATATATATATATATTTATTTATTTATATATATATATTTATATATATATATATATTTTTACTACCACATGTTATATTCTTTGAAGCATCTACCCATATTGTCAACCAAGAAAAGAAAAAAAAAAAAAAAAAAAAAAAAAAAATATACAAGTATAAAAAGAAAGATACAAATAAAAGCAAGGAAAAAAAATAATTAAAACAAATTAAAAATTGAAGAACAATGAATAGGAAATAAAATACGAAAATAAAAAAAAAGACAAAAAAAAAAAATATATGAACAACAACAAAAAAAAAAAATATATAAACAACAAAAAAAAAAAATATATAAACAACAACAAAAAAAATATATAAACAACAACAAAAAAAATATATGACAACAAAACAAATCTAAGAATAACAATGAAAAAGAAGATTCTTCTCAGAAATACAATTCGTCATTTTTATGTACTACATCTATATATCAGAACATAACAAAATATACATATATATATATATATATATAACAAAAAAATATTAAAAATTCATTTTTTTATGTTATTTATGAATAATGAAAATTTGTTCATTTCTTATTTTTTAATTTTTATATTTATTTGATTTATTTCCCCCCCTCATTTATCATAAATTTGTATATATATATATATATATATATATATATATATATTTTTGTATAATAAGTTTAAAATATTTTACAGCTTCATTCTTGTATCCATTCATATAAATATATCTATATAATATATACATAAATATATTTATATGAAATATGAATGAATGATCTGTCTTTACAAATTAATCATATAATTAATTTATTTTTTAATAATCACATGTATATTATACTTTCGCGTCTGATATCTTCTTGACAGTTCCAAAGAATTAATTTATAGTATATCTTTTTTACAAATGTATGCGTGAGAACAAAAAATAAAAAAATATAAGTATATATATATATATATATATATATATATATATATATTTACATAGATGTTTTACTCATATATCTCCCTATAGCAATTCTATGAATGTGTGCATTCATACAGTGTGCATATCTCTCTATATATTATGTTGTACCATATATGTATATATATATTTCTGTACTGTTCATAAAAAAAAGTCACGTTATATACAACTGTACTTGGATAATTATTAACTGTTCATAAAAAAAAAGTCACGTTATATACAACTGTACTTGGATAATTATTAACTGTTCGTGTTTTTAACCCAATATTTATTAACTGTTCATATTTTTGTATTCTTCATGTTCATAAAAATAAAATAAAACAAAAATATAATAAAATATAATAAAATATAATAAAATAATAATATAAAATAATAAAGAATGCAAAATGTTGTGTATATTATTCGAGAAAGAAAATATGCAAAAAAAATGTGTACGGGTGTGGAGAATAAAAGGTATATAATTAACACAAAAAAATTGAATAAAAAAAAAAATATATATATAATAAAAGAATAAATAAGAATTAAAAATAAGACAGGTTAAGTTATAGAGACATATACGAAATGGCAATATATATATATATACATAATTGTTAATATATTTTCCTTGTTTGAAAATTCTTATGTTGTATAGATGAATATGGAAGATTATATTGATAAATTTTGTTCTTTTTCTTGTATAGGTTGTTAAATATGAAAGATACATATATGCATTTTCTTTTATTATTTTTGTTTTTTTAAATTTCTTTTGTAATATATGTATTTATAATAGTTGACAAAAATGTTTATTTTTAATTGAAAAGAAAAAAAAAAATGTAAATATATAAATGAATAAATAAGTATATATATATATATATATATATATATATATAAGATATGATAATAGGAAAATGGTTAAAAAAACAATATACATAAATATAAAAAATATATGTTATATAATATACTTTTGTGTTAATCAGTTATATTATATACATAACATATAGTTTGTTCATAACAAAAAAATCACTTATATATTATTTCCTTATATTAAAATAAATAATTTGTAAAATATATTATTATATATGTGTGTATATATGTATGTATGTACTTATAAAGTTGCATATGTATAAGTATGTATGTATGATTGTATTATTTTATCTTTATTATATTTTCACAAAAATAATCGCTCCAAATATATATATATATATATATATATCTTATATCTTTCCTAGACTTTTAGAATCGTATTTTTTTTTTTTTTTTTTTTTTTTATGAAGGATAATATATATGCGTATGTTTGTAAGTATATATATATATATATATATATATATATATATATATACATATATTGTGTATATATGCTGGTGCAACTTTAAAAAATAATCTTATGTTTCCATATGACAATCTATTCTATTATATTTTATTAATTTTCCTTATTTGTTTATTTTTTTTTTTTTTCATAATTTATGCTATATATATATATTTACATATATACATATAAAAAAAATATATAGAGTTGTTATTACGCTGCTATATAGTGCACATAATATATGACCTGATAGAAAAATATATATATATATATGAGCACAATATATTTTCATATGGTTAGAATTATATACACAAGTACATAATGACATATATATATATATATATATATATATATATTTTTTTTTTTTTTTTCCTTTTATGCAACTTGATGTATTTTTATAAGTATATAATAATTAGTAATTTTTTTTTTTTTTTTATGGACACCTTAGAAATTATATATAAAGTACCACCAGACTAAATAGTAAAAAAAAAAAAAAAAAAAAAAAAAAGATAATAATAAAAATAAGTTATTTATATAGTAAAAACAATATTTCATTTTTATGCATATTCATTTTTTATTAATTGTAATTTCTTATATTATTTAAAAATATTATCTTTAGAATATAGCACAGAATATGCCCCTAAAAAAAAAAATTCGGACAAGCAAAAGAAAAAAAAAATATATGTACATCATTGTTATGAATATTTTTTTTTTCTGTGCACATTTGTGATATAGGATTCTATACAAAAGATAAAATAAAATAAAATAAATGAAATGATAATTTTTAAATGTAAATTTTTTTAAGATAAAAAAATATAAATGTACATATATATATATATATATATATAAATATATGTATGCTTAATATTTTACATATTTAAAAAAAAAAAGAAAAAGAACATCTGTTGAATAGTTATTTATTATAAGAACTAAATTTATTGCATGTACATTTTTATACAATATAATTTATAAAAATATTCTATTCTTTATTTATTATATAATGGACATATTATGCGCGGAATTATCGGTTATGGTTTTACCACAAATGTGGCATTTTCCTAATTTATATGCGCTAAGAAAAAAAAAAAAAAATAAAAAATAATAAAAAATAAAAAATAAAAAATAAAAAAATTAAAAAAAAAAAAAAAAAATGAAAAAAAATGAAAAAAAATGAAAAATAAATATTATATATGTTATATATGTTATATACATTTTAAAGTTTTAATTTAATTTTTTTATTTTTTAATTTTTTTTCTTTATTTTATTAATACCACATGGAACAATATTTCCCATCGACATGTAATTGACTATTGCATTGTTTGCATTTTCTATTGTTAAATCTGAACCAAAAAAAAAAAAAAAAAAAAAAAAATTATGTATAATGTAATACTAATAAGATAATAACTTTTTATTGTTTTTTTTATTTTTTCCTTAATGTAACTATAAGATGTATTATTTGGAATGAAAACGAAGAAGTAAATACTTTTTATAATTATATTAATATAAATTACTTTTGCTTATTATTATACATCAATAATTTGTTGCTTCCGAATGATCTGTTAATACCTAAAAGGAAAGGAATTAAAGAATATGAAAGAATAATAAAATGTAAAAATATATATATATATATATAATTCTTTTATTTTATTTTTTATTTTTTTGTGTGTGTATATATGAAGAGAATATTTTAAATGATTGAAACATTTCATATGCGTCTTTGAAGAGTGTTAAAAAAAGAAACATATGTACACATATAAATATATAAATAAATAAATAAATATATATATATATATATATATATATATATAAACAATTGATTAATATTACTATTATTTACATCAGGTGTTGGTAGTTTCTTTAACTTTTGTTCACACTTTTCACAAGGCATTCTTTTTTTTTTTTTTTTTTTTATAGTACAAAAAAAATGTATTTAGGACATATATATGTTTATTATTTATACGCTATGAGTTTGATACAAACAATTAAAAATACGATATATGATAAAAAAAAAAAAAAAATATACATTTATTATTATTTCATTATAAATAAATTGCGAGAGAAAAAAAAAATATAAATATTTCAAAAAAAATATATAATTATTATATAAATATATATATATATTTTGATTGATATTTATTTTATTTTACTTTATTTTTTCTTAAATAATATCTATTTTATATAAAGGAAAAAAAAAAAAAAATAAATAATAATAAATAAAAATATATATATATATAATAAAAGAATATTAAAAGTTTAACATAAAAATAATTTGTTCAGTATATATTTTATTTTTTTGTATAAAAAGTAGTAGAAAAAAGAAAAAACAAAATAAAGGAAAAGATTAATAATAATAAAAATAATAACAAGTTTGTTTTATTTTATTTTATTTTATTTTATTTTATTTTATTTTTATTTTATATAAATTTATTATTACTGTTGTTTATTTTTTTAATTATGTATTTTTTTTATTACTTATAAAAATTTACATATAAGATATGGTTTTTTAATATTTTATAATATGTATTTATATATTGAAAATCGATAAATACTTAAACCAAAAAAAAAAAAAAAAAAATTATATAAAAAAAAAAATAAAGATAATTAAACATATTAAATATAATTATTTATATTTAAATAATTTAATAAGATTATATCAATTACTAATTAAACAAAAAGTTAAAAAATAAAAAAAAAAATATATATATGTATATATATATATATATATAAACTTTTATGTCGGAATGAAATAGGTATATTTTATTTAATCAAATAGGGGATTATAATTTACCTAAAAAAAAGACAAAACAAAATAAAAATAAATCATATGTAAAAAAAATTATATATGGTTGTTTATTTGTGGTAAATATGAAGAATAAATCATATATTTAAAAATAAAATATATACATATATATATATATATATATATTAAATATTATATACATTTTTTATTACTTTTTTTTTCATTGGCTCTTTTTCAAATAAATGTTTTCCCTTGGAATCTACAAAAAATAAAATAAATAATAAAACAAAACAAATGAGCATACTATAGATAAATATATAAATAAATAAATAAACAAATAAATATATTTACATTTATATATTCATATATTGGTATACATTTGTGTTGTATTCCTTTATTCATTTACCATTCATGTGACCCTGCTGCATATATGATGATGGACTGTTTCCCATTTTTTGTCCTAACATATTTGTTTGCTTCATCATATTAGTGTTCATAGAGCTTGGTGACATATTTCGATTATGCATCATGGGATTGCGCTTACTAAAAGGAAAAAAATATAAAATATAAAAAAATATAAAAAAATAAAAAAATAAAATAAAATAAAATAAAATATTGGAAGAAATCAATATGTAAATAAAAAAATATATACATATATAAATACACATAAATACACATATAATTTTACATATTTTTATATATATGCATTATTATATTTTGATTACCTCATTGAGGATGATCCGTCGTTCAGGTACATGCTCATGTTTGCGCTGCTTCCTTGAGACATATTTGGATTGTGCTTAGAGGATTGATTAAATTGATTAGTATTTTTCAAGCTTTTTTGGTAATCCATGAGATCTTGTTCATAGTTTGCATCAAATAAATCTAGATTTATAGATGTAATATTTGGATCTTTTAGGAGCACTTGGTTCGCTTTTTTCAAAATTTCTAATTGATTATTTAAATGTTCTCTTTCTTTTACTACATTTGGTGGTTCATTAAGAAGATCATATAATTTTTGTTCACTATTTAGATCTGAATAGAGTTCGAATTGCATTTTTTCTTGTAACTTTCTAATTAAGAAATATCCAATCATTTTGGGTACACTATCTCTTACATTTCTTAAAACAATATTAAAATAACAATCTAGTCTACGTCTTATTTCTTGTATAAATTGAGCATTATATCTGGTTTTTTTTTTTTCTTTAGTATTCCATATATTCATAACGGATTTTTGTGCTGAAGTAACAAATTTGGCTGCTTTTCCAGTAATATTATATTCTTGATCACTCATCATGTTGGAATAATATTTACTACTAGTAGAAAGTAGGGTATCTTGATTAGAGTTAGATATATTAGATTGTTGTCTTTTATTTTGATTTCTATGTTGTATACCATAGTCATAACTACTACTATTATTATTATTATTATTATTATTAATATTAGTGGTGTTATTATGATTTTCGTTGTGTTCATCGTCTGCTGCATTTATAATACTCCCATGTTCAATTAGATAAGAAGCATCATTTGTAAATAAATAATTTGTTTCTGCATCAATATAATTTTCGAGAATTATTTGTGTATTTTCCTTTTCCCTGATTAATATGGTTTGAGATAATTCTAGTACCTGTTCAGATAACTTTGGGAATCGATTTAATACTCTGTTGGCTATTTTTTGGGATAAAATTTCTAGTGTCTGACTTACTCTATCTAGACAATTAAAAACAGGTGCATTAATTTTTTTTAAATGTGGTAATATTAAGAATTCAAAGGTATCTGGTGATGGGAAACCAGGTAAACTATCTCCTTCATGTAGACAAATAGCATCATCTATATCGTTATCTGTTAATTCGCTAGTAACATTTTTTCCTACATATTCATCTAAGAATTCATTAAAAATGGTACGTACTTTAAGACCACATAATATATCATTATTTTCTATAAAAACTTGAACTCTTTTATCATATTTCCCTTTGAGTGTATTTTTAAAGATTTCACAATAATCTGTAATCATGGACCATAAGAGTTGTGTTTTTTTAGTGGCATCTAATGGTACATTAGTTCCTAGTTCATATAATTTATCATTAATATATCTAATTTTATCATTGATTTCTATTTTTATATCTGGTAAAAAATTCTTTATATGTCTTAACAATACTTTAGTTAATTTATCTGTTAATGAATTTGTACCATATAATGCTGGTGGTAATTTTTTATAAACAGGATGTTTTTGAAAAAATTCTAATTCATCTTTTAATGCTTGAGATATGGTTTTCCCTTTTTTAATATCAGCAGTTGATCTATTAACAACACCTGTATATCCTAATCTTAGATTTATTTCATCGTTTAATAGCATTTTACTTGCATCAGCTCCTTTATCCATTAAATCGATTTTTGTAATAACACCAATAGTTCTTAAACCTTTAGGATCCACTTTTCTAGCTATTTGTAATGCATCGCTTGTGGACATATCAGCATTTGCTGGTAACACAGCTAATATAATTGTTCTTGGATCTTTAACATATCTAAGGGCCATATCTCTTGTTAATCTTTCTATATCATCTGTTTGGTCTGAGTTTTTTAATGGTACTCTTGTTATACCAGGTAAATCTATTAATGATAAATCTGGACATTTAATTGAATATATATTTAATACAATAGGTTCATCAATTATCCCCTTATTTTTTCCAGCTATTTCATCTGTTAATCTATTTATTTGTTCCCTTACTTCATTAAAATCTGTATACTTTTTATTCTTCTCATTTTCAAATACTGCCCAATATTTAATTTCACTATCTTCTTTTATATGTATTAAACGAAATTCAATCGGTCTCCTTGTTACAATCCCTTCACCTCTAGGTAAAAAATCCATACCTACAATGGATTCAAGAACACTACTCTTACCACTACTTTGGGTACCCACAACACATATTCTTGGTAAATTTATATATTTCTGCAATCCAATATCTCTCAACTCGTCGATAACGTTAATTAATTTTCGTAGGTTATTGTACATTGACGTTTCCATCTTTTTCAAAAAATTAAATAATTACAAAAAAATAAAATAAAAAATAAAAATAAATGAATATATGTAAATATTTATATATATATATATATATATATATAATAAATTATAAGTAGGAGATATATTGAACATACGACGAAAATATGATGGACATATGATAAACATATGACGAATATATTTTAAATATATATTTGTTTATACACAAAGGATGTTTAAAACATATACACCCTGCACTTACATACACATAAAAACAATGATAACATTATATAAATAAATTAATATATATAAATATTTATATATTTATATATTTATTTATTTATATATTTATTTATTTATTTAGTTTATATCTGTGCAAATGGAACTGTTATATTAAATCATATACAAAAATTATAAAAAAATAATATAATATAAAATAAAATAAAATAATACATATAAATATATATACATATATATCAAACATATATTATAATCATATATATGTTCATAAATTTTTCCAAGAAAAATAATATTTTCTTTTCAAATAATTTATAACACATATATGTAAATATAAATAAATAAATAATATATACATATATATATATATATACAATTGATCTTCAGATTTTTATTTTTATTTTCATTTTTATTTTCATTTTTATTTTCATTTTCATTTTTATTTTCATTTTCATTTTTATTTTTATTTTTATATTTGTGCCTATTCTGTGCTCATCGTTAAAAAATTTTTTTTTTATGATAAATAGGATAATAAATAAAAAAACAATTACAAACAATACATATAATAAATATAAAAACAAAAAATTGTTTAAAATGAAAAGATATTTTTATCTCACACATATAATATATATATAAACCTAAACATAAAAATATAAATATGAATATACATATATATATAAATATACATATAAATATACATATACATATTTTATATGAATAATTTTACTGCTTTTTTTTAAAAAAGAAAAAAAAAAAAAAAAAAAATACATAAATATTTTATTTTAAAACGTAAATATATATATATATATATATATATATACATATAATTATAATATTTATGAATATATATTTTTTATAAAGGCATAGGCCATTAATAATGATCCACATTTATTTTATATACGTGCCAGGTGAATATTTAACAATATATGTTCACATAAAGAGAAAAAAAAAAAAAAAAAAAAAAGAGTAATATATTTAAAAATAAAAAAATAAAATAAGTTTATTTATATAAAATATATTTTTGTTCTAGAAATACAATTAATTATATATTGAATGTCTATTAAATTTTTTATATATAAATATATTTTATATATATATATATATGAATATGTATTATTATATAATATTTATGTATATATTAATAAAGAGAAAGAGAACAAAAATACTTATGTACACATTAGCAAGGAAAAAATAAAATAATATATATATAATATGTATATTATATATAATATATATATAATATATTTTTTTTTTTTATTTCAAATATATAAGTTCTATTTACAATCATATTTATTTCTAATTAATAAAATATATTATAATATATTACATCATATATATCTTAAAAATCGCTGAGAATACTTTTAAAAATTGTATATAAAAATACAAAATATTAGAATAAAACTTTTTAGGTAAAATTTTATATATAGGATATAAAATTAAAAAAAAAAAAAAAAAAAAAGAAAGAAAGAAAGAAAGAAAGAAAGAAAGAAAGAAAGAAAGAAAGAAAGAAAGAAAGAAACATATTAAAAAATAATACATATTAAGAAATAAAATATATATTAAAAAATAATATATATTATAAAAAATAATATATATTTGATAAACAGATAAAAAAAAAAAAAATAAATAAATACACCCAGTTTAATTTAAAATTTAAAAAAAATTATAAATTTTTTATTCTTTGTATAATTACTGTATTTTATTATTTTACGGTTTTTATTCTGAATAATAAAAAAAAATAACATTGTGAGAAATTTTTTTATTTATATATATAAAAGAATATATATAATTTTTTTTATATAATATCTTAATAATTTCTATACTATTATATATAATATATATATTATATAATATAATAATATATTTTATTTTTTTCTATATATATGTTATTCTAAATATTATATATATAATATAAATAACTTTATATATAAATAAATAAATAAATAAAAATATATATATATATATATATATATATTATATATACATATATAATATATTACAAATTAGATAAACGTTGTTATTATTATATAATAAGCATGTTGTCATTTGTATTGTATATAATATTGTCCTCCTATACATTTTTCTATATTTATTAAAATCAGTTTTTTTCCTTTTTTTTTCAATTAAAATTTTTTTTTTGTTTTTGTTTTTTTTTTAATAATTATGGAGAAATGTATATTTTTATATATATAAATATAATATTATTTTACTTGTTATGTTATTTAAGAAAATATGAAATATATTGTTATATTAGTTTTTTCTTTCCCCATAATTATTATTATATATATAAAATTAAATGGTAATTTCAGTAAAAAAATATGTATGAAAAATGAAATAAATATAAAAATATATTAAATAGAATTAAATAAAATATTAATATTGAAAAATCGTTGTTATTTCTTTATTTTATTTTATTTTTTTTATCCTTTATTATTATGATAATAATATTTTATCTACCTTTTCATGAATTTAAAGCCTTTTTAATTCACTCACAAGTATATTTTTATCCTTTACACATTTAAATTGTGTTTCTTTGTTCTTATAATATTAAAATGTGTAAATAATTCCTTTTGTTTTGTTTTTTAAAAATTATGTATATTATTTTTTAATACAAATGAAGGATATATAATAATGAATATTTTTTTATGTAAAGTCATATTCTTATTTTCTGAAGGTTAAATATTTTTTCATAAAGAATTATGATATGATAAATTAATAATGTATATTTATTACATTATATATTTTGATTAGCTTTCGGGATATGAAAAAAAAATGTTCTACGGTTATATTTCTATAAATTCATATGTATATAAAAAGGGCACAAATAAATAAATATATATATATATAATATATATGTATGTATATATATTTTTTTTATTTGTATACCCAACTTTATATTTAAACTTATACACATATATATATATATATATATATATATATTATTTAAAAAATTATCTAAGAATATTATGTACTTTTATAATATATACATAAATTCAATAAAAACATCCTGAAGATATGAACACGTTCATAATTTGATTAAACTAATTGTTTAGATATAAAATCATGATTTATATGTATATAATGTTATGTTCTATTAATAATAAAGAGAAGTTTTTATTTAAATATAAACAATTATAAGAAGGGGGGGTACATAAATATAAATGTATATAAATGTATATATATATATATATATATATATATATATATATATTTTTTTTTTTTTTTTTTTTTTTTTTTTTTTTTTTTTTGGCTAGTTGAATAAAGAATAATTATGAACACAAAATATTATTATTATATTATTAAATTAAAATATATATAGAAGAAAGGATAATGTAATATTATCTAATTTTTTAGAGAGAATTACACATTTTATTTAATATAATTTAATGTATAAAAATGAATAGCGTGATATATATGTAAAGAGGAAATTTTTTGCCCTCATCCTTTTAAGAGATATAATTTAAAGTTCGGAGAGGAATATACATATATATTGAATATATATATATATATATATATATATATATATATATATACATATACATATATATATATTATATATATATGTATCTATCCTTTAAAATCTGGGGAGAGGGGTAAAATGCGTAATTATGGGTTATTGCATTTTTTGTTAGTTTTATTATTGTTAAATTTAAGCATAAAATCAAAAATATTAAACAGGAATGATCATATAAAATATAATTCTAGCGTTATGTACATTAGAAGGAAAAAAAAAACGATTGAGAATGGTACGTTTTTATTAAACAAAAAAATTAGAAATTTGAGGAACTATGCAAATGTGTACAAAATATATAATAAAACTCAAAAAAGAAAAAAATTAAAAAATTTGATTAGTCCTTTGAAGAGGTTTAATAGTGTACTCAGTTTTTTAGGTTGCCATGTGTGTAATAAAATATTTGAGGTGAACAAAAAAAATAAAAAAGGATACGATATTTTTTATAAAAAGAGTAGGTTGAATGTCGTAGGAATATGGAAAAAAGGGAAACGGAATCCTTATAATAGGTGGTTATATTTATATAGAAGAAATATAGGTGTGTTGTCAAATATAAAAAAGAAATATACATATTACTTAGATAGAATAAAGAATTATATAGAAGAAGATAATATGTTAAATTTTTTTTATATATGTAAAAATATATTGTGGAAAAAGAGTATATTTTTCTTAACCATATTTGTTATGATTAATAGTGCTATTATTAGTATAATAATTCCTCGATATGATAATATAATATTCAGCGAATTAAGTAACAGGAAATTTGATAGGTTTGGTTATTTATTATGTAATTGTATATTGATACGTGTTTTAAATATATTTTTTTGTGGTTTAAGAAATTATATTTTTATGATAACAAGCTCATATTGTTTGAAGAGTGTAAAGAGTTTATTATTTCGAATATATTTAAATAAAGATTATGAATATTATGATAAGGTGGATCATACAATTATAATAAATAAGTTAACTTTAGAAGCACATAATTTTTCAGATATTATACCATATTATATAAATCCTCTTATACGAAATTTTTTTTCGATTATTTTAAATTTTTCATATATTTTTTATTTAAATAAAAAATTGTCTTTGGTTATATTATATTGTTTTATGATTTCTTCATTATTATCTATGATATCATCAAAATTAAAGAAGTCAAGATTAAAGAAGATAAATAGGGAAAAAATACAAAATACGAAAATATCTTTGGAAGCTTTAAATAATATGAACATAATAAAATTGTATAGTACCGAATTACATGAATGTAATAAATTTTTCAGTTCATTGAATAATATATTAAATTTAGAAAAAAAGAAAGAACAATTTAATTTACTACATATGATTATAAATAAATTTTTTGTAATGATGACATATATCCTTATATTATTAAAGGGAAATGTCTTATTAAAAAATAAAGAAATAGATAAACATATATTTACTTCTTTCTTTTTTTATATAAATAATATTTATTCATATATAGATATATTAGATTATTATATTGACATATGTGATATTGTATCTCAGTATAACGATTTAATAAAAATGGTAAAGAATTATCATATAAGCGGCAGATTTACGAGTATAAATGAATATGTATATGATAACATGAATATAGAGCAAAATGAAAAAATATATAAAGAAATAAATATGGAACATAATATAAATGATGTGATGAATAATGGAACTAATAAATTACACAAGAATATTGTAAAAAGTGAAGAAAGGATAAGCAATTTTTCGAATGGATTAACAAATGATAGAATAGATTCTATAGGTAATATACAACCTTGTAATAAAGAAAATAATAATTTACTACTTAATTATAATATAATACATAATAATATGAAGAATATATTACATTTTAATAGCAATATAAATAAGAGAAATGATAATTTGATTCTTCATTTTGATAATGTTTATTTTAAATATGATAGTAATCCTCATAATTATGTTTTAAAAAATATAAATATGAAAATATATAAGAATACGAACAATGTTATAATAGGGAAAAGTGGTGGTGGGAAATCAACCATATTAAAATTAATATTAAATATGTATAAATGTACAAGAGGGAAGATATATTTATACAATAAATTAATAAATAATTATACAAGGCATGATATATTTAATAAAATTACTTATGTAGAACAAGATTCTAAATTATTGAATGCAAGTATAAAAGATAATTTAACATATGGAATAATAAATAATGATTTTGATATGTTAGATTTAGTAAATATATCTAAATGTTCGACAAGTCATGACTTTATATGTAGATTAAGAAAGAGATATGAAACGCTTATATCTCATAAAACTGAATTATTAACATCTTCTCAAAAACAAAAAATATGTATAGCAAGGGCGTTAACAAGATATCCCAAGGTAAAAAAAAAAAAAAAAAAAAAAAAAAAAAAAAAAAAAAAAAAAAAATATTAGGCAAATATATATATATATATATATATATATATATGTATGTATGTATAATGTGTTTATATATTTTTTTTTTTTTTTTTTTTTTCCTATTTATGCAGATCCTTTTATTGGATGAATCGACATCAGCTATCGATAAAGATAATGAAAGGATTATTTTCGAGAATATAAGAAAAAATTCAATTTTTAAAGATTTGTCAATTATAAGAATTACACACAAAAAGGCGAATTTAGATATAGCAGATAATGTGTTCCTCTTAAAGGGTACTTACAAAAATAAATATTTCCATAGGAAAATGATATATATATATATATATATATATATATATATATATATAATGTGTATATATTTTTTTTTTTTTTTTTTATTTCATTTTATTTTTAGATGGTTATTTAACGAGACAAAAAAAATTCAGGATAACAAATAAGTAGAATATATAAGAACAAATATGGCTTAGAAAAAAAAAAAAAAATTAAAATATATATAATGTATATATATATATATATATAAGTACATATATGTTTCTTTATATATATATATTATTTTTTATAATAATATCTAATTTTTTTAATTGAATTTCATTTTTTTTGTTAATTGTATACTATATTTTTACATAACCTAAAAATTAAAAAAATAAAAATATAGCAAAAATATATACATATATATATATATATATATATATATATATCAAACGTTTATAAATATATAGAAATAGTTAAAGAAAAACATTACATTATATTATATCATTATATATGTATTGTATATCATTCTAATTACTTTAACATATCGGATAAGTCTTCTTCATTTTCTAAATCATAAGAAAGATGAGAAGACAACATATTTAAAAATACGACATCGTTATGATTAAATGATAGATTGTCTTCGGAGTTTATAACAGCAATGACGGCTTCAACATTTCCCTGAATTATAAGAAAAGTGAAACGATATATAAATAAATAAATAAATATATATATATATATATATACATATATATATTAATCCTGTTTATAATTTTTTTTATTACGTCTATGGAAAGAACGGGGACTGCCAAAATTTGTTGGATATCAATTTTGTTTTTGTCGATAATAATATGCGTATCATTAACAATTTTTTCTACATATGTGTTATCATATGTATTAATGTTGATATGATCTGGAAGGTCATTATTATTATTATTATTATGTTTATATTTAAAAGTATTCCTTACGTTAGTATTAATATTTTTGTCATTTTTTTGATAGTTGATTGTTTTTTTATTTTGATAGACATGTGATATAAGTCCTACATTTAATGATGTTTGAAAGATATTATGATTGTATATTGAATTGAAGTTCATATTATTATGATCTGGTATAAATAAGAATGCATATTTTGAATGGATATATGTTGGTAATTGTTTTGATATGTATGTTGCAATTTTTATATAATAATCATTTGATTTATAATAAAAATTTTTTTTTTTTTTTTTTTTTTTTTTTTCTTGATTTTTCCTTTCTTCTAATTTATTATTATCTATAAATAATAAAGGTATCATGCCTAGTAAGCAGCCTATAGCTATACCTATAGCACTACCTGAGTAATAATATCTTCTTGTTCTATTCATTTTAAGTTGTTTATTTGTTAAATTAATTTTTGGGAAACCTATATATACAATAATTTTCTCAATATATCCTCCTATGAATATACCTAATACATCGCTGGTTAAATTTCCTAATCCCGCTGCTGCCATGGTACTAAATCCTAGGTAGGTACAAAAAGAAGAATCGAAAAGATCACCAGATATTATCATAAAGGAATTATCAACAAATCCAAAACAAATAAATGGTATACATCCTGATAAAGCTACTAATAGGAGATCGTTTCTTTTAATATTCATTTCGTTTTTATCATGTATTTTTTCTTCAATCATTTTTTCGGATGGTTTATGATAATTCTGATGATGATCATATTTGTTATTATTATTATTATATATATTATCATGTGAATTGTTGTATTGGCCATATGGAGGATTTATATTTTTCTTTATTTCTATTTTATTTTGGTCCCTTTGTTGTATTTTCATTTGTTCTTTTTTTTTTTTTATATAATGTCCATCATTTAACGATAAGAATAAATTAGTTGTATAATTATGATTCGACAATTTATGAAGAACATATATATGATGATGATATTTTATTTTATTATGTTTCATAATACTTTTAATAATATATTTTTTCGTTTGTAAAATATTAGAATATTTTTGTAAAAACAATATTTTTCTGATTTGTCTCATGTTATTGTTGAAATAATTCAAGTGATCATTTTTTTTTTTTTTTTTATTTGAATATATATATTTTATATTATTATTAAATAATCTCTTATTAATAATATATATAATAGTGTTTGTATTATTTATTCTGTTCATATTTTTCATAGAAAGGATATTATCCATTATATTAATTTTGTTTATTTTTTTTCCTTTCGTGTCTATTTCTTTGTATCCTTCAAGTATTTTTTTTTTCCCTTTGGTATCTATAGATTGAATGTTATTCACATGTGTAATTTTTTTTTTATAAATTATTGGTGACATAATTTTATAAAATGGATAATAATTTTTATGAATATTTTTATGATATAAACATGAATTAATCTTCGTATGATTATGTACAAAGTATTTGTTCGACGTGAAGAAAATATATTTTCTTTTTTTTTGTTTATAAAAAAAGGTGCGATTAGGAAATTTTGAGAAATGTTTAACATACATTTTGTGATTCAAAAGAAAAAAAAAAAAAATAAATAAAAATAAAAATAAAATAAAAAAAAAATAAAATAAAATAAAATAAATATAAAGAGATTAATAATATTTGTATATAAAATATATGTATTTTATGAAGATACAATAAGCTACAATAATTTTATAAAAAGGAATATATTTGTAAAATATGTATATTATATATATATATATATATAATATAATATTTGGAAAAAAGAAAAAAAATTCTTCAGAATGAATATAAATGAATAGTTCTTTTATTTTTATTATTTATATTATAACATCTTTTATATGTAATGTGGCAAACACGATAAGTATAACAATAATATTAAAAAGAAACAAATAAATAAATATGTACTTAATTATATAATTGAAGAATTATAAGTACATATATATATATATATATATATATATATATATATATATAATATATTTATATTTTCTTTGAACAAGATAAAATTTATTAGATTATTCTTGTGTATTTAAGAAAATATAAAATGAACAAGAAATAAAATATAACATAATAAAATATATTTATGTATATGTATTTCCTTTAATTAATGTGTTGATAAAATAGTAATATATAAATAAATAAATATATATATATATATATATTATTTTATTTTATTTATATTAATAAATATATTTTGTTGTATTTCTGAATTATATAAAAATGTTTTCCCTTTAATTTTATTATATATTATATATTATTTATTATTTATTATATATTATATATTATTTCTTTTTTTTTTTGTCTTTCATAGTACTCCTCAGGAAATATATGCATTATAAATATAAAGTAAAAGCGTATTCTCGCCCCTAGAAATTTTAAAGATATAGCACAAGATATGAAAGGTATATATGTGTGTACATATATATATATATATATATATTTTCATTTTTTTTATTTTTTTTTTTTTAAAAATAGAAGAATAATACATTATGCTTGTAAAGGATTCAAGACATAATGAGAAACCTAAAGAAAAAAAAAATAAAGAAATTATGTGCACATGGGAATTTCAAAAATTATTATTATGAAAGATATATAAAAAGAAAAAAACAAAATGTGATATATGTAAAGAATAATGAAGAGGATGCTATTGAAGAGGTACTTATATGTAATAATTTTTTGGATAATAAATTATGTGATGAAGAACAAAAAAGTGATAATGATAAGTATGATTATCAGAATATATATTACATATTTGATCACAGATTAAATCATATTAATAAAGTTCATAAGGATATTTTTAAAGAAAAAGTAATTTTAGATATTGGATGTAATAGTGGTATTGTTTGTTTTATACTAAGTTTGATTTTTGAATGTAATGTAGTAAATGGTATAGATATAGATAATAATATAATAAATAACAATATAAATTTATTAAGATTATTTATTGAATTTATATTTATATATAATAGTCAGAGTCATATGTTAGAATTATTTTTGAGTAATAAAGATATGTCAAAAATAGAAATGAGCATGTTTAAAAATATTTATTCCTTATATGAAAAATTAAAAGGTTCTAAAAATTATGATAATAAAATGAATAATATATATAACAAAAATGGGTTAGCTCATATAAATGCTCTTAACACTAATAATAATAATAATAATAATAATAATAATAATAATAATAATAACAATAATAATAACAATAATAATAATAATAATAATAATTTCAGATATTTTCCTCTCAATATATATTTTTTATGTAGCGATATTTTTAATAATAAATTTAAAAATGTTAATAACACATACGATATTATACTAGCGTTCTCTGTTATTAAATGGATACATTTAAATAATGGTGATGAACATTTAATTTTATTTTTTGATCGTGTATATTTTATGTTAAGGAAAAATGGATATTTCATATTAGAATATAATAAAGAGAAGAAATATAAATTAAGAAAAATTCAAAAGAAATATTATAAAAAAAATATATCCTTAAATTATACACATTTTGATGATATAGCACAAGGGAAGTACAACAATAATTCTAGAATGGTTCTTGTAAACAAGTTTTTCTTTTTTACTAATAAGGGTGACGAAAGAAGTAAGAACAAAAATAAATTAGGAATGTTCAACAGGGAAATATGTATATATCAAAAGGTATAAATTAGGTATATACATAAATGTGTATATATATATATATATATATGTATGCATAGATACCATTTAGTTTGTATTAATGTACAATGATAGGGGGATAAAATTTTAATTTTTTATCAAGAGGTTTTTATAATTGTTTCAAAATTAAACACACACAAAAAAAAAAAAAAAAAAAATAAAAAATAAAATGATAAAATAAAATAAAATAAAAATAATAAAAAAAATAAAAAAATAAAAAAATAAAAATAGTAGACCACGTGAATATGTATTTATAAATATGTATTTATAAATATGTATTTATAAATATGTATTTATATTTATATTTACATTTACATTTATATATATATATATATATATATATATATATTTATTTATTTACTTTTTTTTATTTATGATGAGAATATGAATATAAGCTTGTCCATGTTTATTAAAGCCATTTCTAAATAATCCACTGCATATTCCTTTGAGGTTAATGTAATTTTTTTTTTTTTATTATGATCTTGCGTTTCGTTAATACAAATATTCGATTTGTTGTGTAATGTATTGATTTCATTATTTTCTAGAAATTTTCTAATATAAATATTTTTTGCTATAGTAAATAAATTTTCTTTAACTTTATTACTAGTAAAATAAAAATCAGTAGAGAATGATAATGAATGTTTTATATATGTTTTATTATTATTTGAGTTGTTATATTCATGTGCTTTAATATATCCATGATATAATAAATGATATAATTTTTTTCTGACATCATTTAAAGGTATTAGAACATTTTCACTTATAAGTTCATCATTTATTTTTTCTTCCGAATTTGTTAGTAGATATTTCCATATTCTTAATGCTTCAAGACCTGTCATATTTTCTAGAACATTTGAGATAATTTTTTTTTTATAAATATTTTTTATATTAACAAAATCTGCAGCATATGTTATAACTTGATTACATTTAATTTGTATTAATTGATCAGGTAATTTTATTAATGCATTTAAATTTTGTAATACCACATGTTTATCAACAAATATATTTTTATTTCTTTTTAATTTGCTTATTACACATTTCTCTATATATTCAAATGATAAAAATAAACATGTCTCTTTATAATCATTTTCTTCTTGCGAATAATAAAATTTTACATTATTTAATAAAACATAAAATATACATCTAGATACTTCATTCAAATTAAAAAAATGAGTAATAAAATTAAAACATTCTTGTTTAAGATAAATAATTGATAGCGTATCATTATCAACTTGGAAATAGGTATATTTATTATCTATGAGTTTTAATAAATTATCATTATGATTATTTTTATATATTCCATTTATATTATATTCGTTATAATTTTTTATGGATTTATTCGTTTTTATATGAATATCCTCATTATGTAATTGTTTTATAACTTCTCTTTTTTTCTGTTGTTCATCAATATTATTGGGCATATAATTTTCTTGTTCTTTTATTATGATATCATCATCGATTTTTCTTTTTTTCAAATTATTTTTTGAAATATCTGTATTATCACAAATTTCATCTTTTCTAGTATCTTTTTTTTTTTTTTTGTTATTTATTATATTTTTATTATATATCTTTTTCGTTGTATGTGCATAATCATTTGGGTAGATATCGTTATAAGGGCTATAATGTATTGACTTCTCCGGGTTGGTTACATTATCATTACAACCAATATTATTAAGGTTAATACTATTTTTATCATTATTATTGTTGTTTTCATTTGTGTGGTTATATAATAACAATGATGTGTCGTCTATTGGATCATTTTGCACAAGGTCAATATCATTAGAATTATGTTTCATATTATTTGTATACATTTTTTTGTAATTATCATTTTTTCTTACTTCATTCTTCATCACATCGTATTTTTGGCGTTTATCATTTTCACATTCATGCTCATTAAAATATTTACATTTCTTTATGAATCTTTTTTTTAATAATTGTAAAAATAAGAATCTCAAATAATTTTTATTTACCTCAGGAACATCTTTTTTACAAACTTCAGCATAGTCATCATTGTTTAAGTTTTCTATACATTTATTTATGGTCATTCTACCATTTTTTATAATTCTTATAAGAATAATTTTTTTAATAAAGTTGAGAGTTTCATTTTTTTCGACAAGGCCATTGGAATTACGAAAAAACGTATCATCTTGGATTTGGTTCCTATTATGTAAATAATCATCATTATGATTATTTATATGATTATTATTATTATGATTATTATGATTATGATTATTATTATTATTGTTATTATTTTTGATTATGTCGCCATTTTTGTCATCACATAAATTTGTTAAATCTTCAAATTCATCAATCATTTCAGTATTAAAAAAATTGTAGGTATTAATATCAAGTTGTAAATCAGAAGAAGTGGTAGAAAAATTATTTAAAGATGTTATACTTTTCTTATCTTTGATTATAGAGGTAGGGTGTATATAATAAAGTATGGAAGGGTATCTTACAAGGACATATATATTTTTTATGATAACAAAATATTCTACTCTCCTAATTTTACAAATGCATGAATCGCATTTACATCTTTTCATATACTCATAATTTTTACTATTACACAAAAAATTGAATGATTGCATTTCTTCATTTTTTATATCTGGAATGGTTTTTAATTCTTCATTATGTTTATGGTGTGAAATTATATTTTTTTTTTTTATACCAACCTTAAAAAGGTACTTGTTTTTGTTATCACTATGTTGATTCATTTTATTATTACAATGTTGATTCATTTTATTATTACAATGTTGATTCATTTTATTATTACAATGTTGATTCATTTTATTATTACTATTTTGATTCATTTCATTATTACTATGTTGATTCATTTTATTATTATCATATACATTTATCACGCCTCTAGTTTCCTCTGGAGACAAATGATTACATTCAATAGATTTACTATAAATTATATTTACATCCACAATATTGTGAATAAGTAAGCATAATAAAACATTTCTTACAACATTGAACTCGTAAGAGGATAAATTTATTAACTCATATATGCTGAGCTTATTACCATAAAGAAGAATTATCTCGACGATGTCACTACAACACGATCCAAATATATCACAGATGATATATTTTAAGTAATCTAATTCGTTCTTTATCATTATATAAAAAAAAAAAAAATAAAATATAACAAATGATATAATGTATATATAAATAAATATATATATATATATATATATATATATATATATATTTTTATTTTTTTTTATTTTTTTTTATTTTTTATGTACTATAAAAAAAATTAAAAAAAGAAAAAATAAAGAAATCATTATATAGGGAAAAAAATAAATATATACATAAATATGACCTTCAAAAGGTCACAACAATAAATTCATCATTTCTTTTAAATTGTTAAAAGAAAAAATTTTAAATAATAATTTATTTTAAAAAGATGTAGAAATCATTATATATTTATAAATCGCAAAATAATATTATATAATATTCCTTTAAAAAAAAAAAAAAAAAAAAAAAAAAATTATATATATATATAAAAAAATATATGTATATTAAATAATATTATATAACATATATATATATATATATATATATATATAATAATATATATAATATATTATGTATACGTTTAAGGTATGGATATTTATTCGCACCATTAGGAAAAAAATATTACTATAATAAAATTATAATTTTATAAAATATATAAAAAAATAGCAACCTTTCCTTTTTTTTTTTTTTTTTTTTTTTTTGAAAGAAAAAAATATATTATTATTATATTATTATATATATAGAATTAAGGGACAAAATAAAAAAAAAAAAAAAAAAAAAAATTCAATTATTGATTTCGTTATTTTATACATTATTATAAATATTTTTATATTTTTTATTGTCTATATTATAATAATTGCTAGAAAAAAATAAAAAAATAGAATACATAAATTTATATATATATATATATATATATATATATATATATATATATCCATGTGTATATTCTTTTTATTTGTGTGTTTATATGGGGCATAGTATAAAAGAATGAATCCTTTATTAGAATATAGTATGCATATAAAATAAAAAATTAAATGATAGAATAGAATATATTTAAATGTATCAATTTCTATTTTCTTTTTTCTTTTTTTTTTTTTTTTTTTTTTTGATAATACTTTAATGATTGTTATTTTTTTTTTATTGTAGAAAGAATTAAACAAGCACTTTCAAATTCTAGCAATATAAATTCTTTTCAACACAAAAAAGATGTAATTATTAACAAGGATAGGAACAACATTGTTAGACACAAAAAAATAAATGAATATAAATATAATAAGTCTTTGAAACATGAGAAAAATAAATCTAAAAGGGATAATATAGAATATGTTAAATATAACAATAATGATTTTGTTATAAATAAAGGAGATACAAGAAAAAATGATGAGGAAGAAGAATATACTCTTTTGATTCCGGAGGATGATACAATTAACGTATTGAAATGAAAAAAAATAATATATGGATCATATATATATATATGATATATTGTATATTACATTTTGATATTTTTATTGAATGTATTTAGAAAAATAAAATTAATCTAACTAAATATGAATATTGTTATATTTGTGATATGGCCAAGCCTTGTGAATGTCCAGACAATTATTGTCCCTACGAAGTAATAAACAAATGAACATATAAAAAAAAAAAAATATATATATATATATATATATAAATATATTTTTTTTTTTTTTTTGTTAGGATAATAACAACTGGAAGTCCAGAACCATCAAGTCAAATATTCACTCCAACTTAACAGAAATATCGGTTATGTTAAATTATTAAATATTAAAAAAAAAAAAAAATAAAATAAAATAACAATTAATTAATATTATAAATATATACTTGTATATATATATATATATATATATTTATATTGTAACTTTGTAGAATATTATAGAAAATATTCAAACGAATAAAAGGAAAAACGAAAATTCCACAATAACCAACATGTTATAAATATAAATATTAAACGATATTATATCATTCTTTTATGTACCTTGTGATATTCTAACATATATATAAACATGGTCTATAAAAAAAAAGAAATTTATATATTATATATTTTTTTGATTCCTCAGGAAAAAAAATCCAATAAAAAATAATCAGACTATTATGAAATATAAAGGTATAATATGATATGCTCAAATGGACCTACACATATACATATATATATATATATATATATTTATTTATTTATTATGTCTTGTCATATTGTATAGATAAGAAAAAGGAAATTAATAAAACTTTGAGTGCATATGAAAAGTATTAAATATGAAAATAAAAAGAATAAATAAAAACAAATATTTAATATTATAATATAATCAAATGTGTGTATTATAATGTGATCAAATTGGTTCTTTTTTTTTTTTTTTTTTTTTTTATGAACCATCAGATTTTATCTTGAAAAGATGAAAGTAGTAAAACATAAATTGAATGAAGTAAAAAATAAGAGTGACGAAAATTGGGATGTGAATAAAGAGTTAAGTAAGTATTGTACATATAAATATATTTTTTTATATATATATATAATATTTGTGTGTATGTGAATATATAAATATTTTCATAGTGTTTATATATTATTATTACTATCAATTCTTTTAGATAAATATTTAAATGAAGTAGCAAATGTGGTAGGTTTAATTAAGTATACAAAAAAAAAAAAAAAAAAAAAAAAAAAAAAAAAAAAAAAATCAATATATACACATAAATATAAATATAAATATATATATATATATATATATATATATATATACATTTAATTATGTTAATATTTTTATGGTAGAAATATGGGGAGATATGTCACATGTTTGAAAAAAGGCTAGATGCACTAAGAGACATAGAAAAGTAAAGAAAAAATAATTTAATAAATAAATAAAATGAAAATTATATTCATTATATGAAAGAATGGAATATACTAAGTTATATATATATATATATATATATATATATATATGTAATACTTTATCCTTTTATGCATTATTATTTTATTTTGTTATTTATTATTTATTATTTATTTATTTTTCAATTTTGTTTTTATTCTATCACATTAAAGGAAGCATTTAAATTTATTAGTCAACTTGTTTGATGAGCATAAAGAAATGGAGGATGTAATTTTTCACATGATTAATGAAAAATAATTTCATCATATAAAAAAAAAAAAAAATATATATACATAAATATATATATATATAAATAAATATACATATATATTTATATTATTAATATTTTTTATATTTTCAATTAATTATTAATAAGACATTTAAATAGTTCTTAAAAATTTGAAATAAACAAAAAAAAAATAAAAATAAAAATAAAAATAAAAAATAAAAATAAAAAATAAAAATAAAAAATAATATAATATATATATATATATATTTTTTTTTTGTGCTAACAAATAAATATAAAAATAAGATAACTGTAAATTTTCAGTGGGACCACAATTTTAATACTTTATCTTTTCCACCTGAAGCAACAAATTTCCCATCATTTGACCAATCGACTGCATAAACTGCATCAGCATGTCCTGGTAAATCTACAAGTAATGTTTTGATTTTTTTATTATTTTGATTTTTTTGTTGATTATCCTTTTGATTATTTGCTTGATTATCCTTTTGATTATCCTTTTGATTATCTGCTTGATTTTTTATTTGTTCCTTTTCTTGCTTTTTTTCTATATTTGATTGTGTTATTTCATTTTGTTGAAAAAGATGGCTAACCTTCCACAATTTCAAAGTACTATCTTGACTACATGATACAAAAAAGTTGTTATCTATGGACCATGCAACTTTATATACCGGTCCTACATGTCCACGATAAACAGCTAAGAATTTGCCGTCAGCAGCTGACCATACACGTATACTTTTATCAAAAGATGATGAGACAATCATTTTTCCATTTGGTGAAAATTGTGCATGAATTACAGGTTTTTGATGACCTAATAATCTGGTATTTTTATATTCTTTATTTTGTAGGCACTCAATTAAAAATAATGTACCATCATCTGAACCACTTACAATTTTTTCATGGTGTTGATTTTTAAAAAAGTTTTTCATAATATTTTTTGATTTTTCTATATAATTGACTATATTAATTTTATTGATTATAACATCAAGGTTATATATACCATTTTTTAATAATCTTTCTGAATTTAAAGTAAGACAATTAACCCAATGTTTATGTCCTTTGAAATTATATATTAAGGTTCCTTCATTTACATTCCATATTTTAATAGTAGTATCTCTTGAACTACTATATAAAGTACTATTTTCTGTATCTCTTCCTGACCATAAGATACAAGTAATTGTATCCGAATGACCCGTTAATATTTGATCAACACTATTACTTAAGATATTGTTAATACGAATACTTCCATCTTTTCCTGCACTTGCTAGTCTGCTCCTTACAAAATAAGAACAATTTGTTGAAGTAGTATTATTCTGTGTATTATTCGGTGAAATATTTCTTTTACTATTATTTTTACTATTATTTTTACTATTTGTTGTTTCTCCTTCAGTAGGCATCATCTTGTCCTTATGTTGTCCACTTGGATAATTGTCCTTACCATTAATAATAACATCATTTTCATCATTTTTTTTAATTTTCTTATTTGCGTTATCTGATTGATCGATTTCTTCATTTGAGTTAATTTTTCTTTTATTTACATGATCCACATTATTCTCTATATCTTCTTCTTTTAACAAGTGTAAAGGTTCAAAACACAAAGTTGTAACTTCTTTCTTATGTCCTGTTAATGTATTTAAAAGTTTTCCTGTATGTGTTTCGTAAATACATACATTGCTATCCATTCCAGCAGTTGCTAAAAATTTATTATCTGGTGAAAACAAAACCACCAAAACCCAAGATTTATGATCGTTTAATGTTGCTATAGGTGTTTGTGTATATATATCCCATAAACGAACAGTATTATCACCTGAACCGGTGGCAAGGTGAGAACTATTGGGACTAAAAGCTAAACATAAAATTGAACTTGTATGTCCTGGTAGTGTAGATGTACATGTACTGATTTTTTTTACTTTAAATATATTTAAAGGAAAATATTTTATTGATAATATATCCTCACTACTTATATGATTATCTTTGATAGCTTCATATAAACTATTTTTTATTGGTAACTTGTCATTAATCATAAAGGAATAATAATTTATATCTTCTGATTCCTCTTGTTCACCTAAATCCTCATTTTTTCTTTTTAAATTATTAATCAATTCATCTAAGTTATCTTTTGTAATACTTAAAGGAACATTTATAACAGGTCCTGTCGTAACATTCTCATGATTAACAAACTGGATTAATATTTCTTTATCTACCTTATTACTGTTAGCATTTTCCTCAATTTCTTCCATCTTTTATTTTATTTTATCTTCTTTTCTTTTTTTTTTTTAACTTAAAATAAAGGAGCAAAATATTTTTAAAAATATAAAAACATAAAAATATAGATTACTTATGGGGTTTTATTTAACATATCAAATATGTATATATATATATATATATAAGATATTTATAAGTTTATAAATTTTGTTCATTCTTTTTCTTTTTTTGTTATATTTCTATATTTGTGCTTGTTATATAAAAGCATTGGTTTCTTAAATAAAAAAAAATAATAATAATAATGATGAGAAATATATATGTTAATATATAAATATAAGGGATTGAATGAATAAATAAATAAATATATATATATATATATATATAAATGAATATATAAATTAATATATGATATACAAATATATGAATATTTAAATTTATTATATATATATATATATATATATATATAACAATAAAATAATTACTTATAAATTATCCATAATAAAAATATTTATTGTTTGGTTTTCCCTTTATTGTTGTATACTATTCAAATTATATATTCAGAAAAAAAAAAAAAAAAAAAATGAAAAAAAAAAAAAAAAAACAGCATCATAAAAAATATATATGATAATTTTTTTTTTTTTTTTCCCTACATATGTATATATATATATATATATAATAATAATAATATATATATTTATGTATACATATTAATTTAAATCTAAAGTCTTTATTTTTATATATTTTATTTCTATACATTTTTAACAATATAAGGTAAGAGAAAAGATATTTTTAAAAAATATTAAAATAACATAATAATATGACAGTCTATAATTTTAAAATACCACTTTTCCAAAAAAAAACAATATTACAACATTTATAATTTTTTAATGTTATTATATTTTAAGTTACAATAAATCTAATTAAATTAGAAAAAGAAGATATTGTTTTACATATACATCTTATATATGTTATATGTATATGTTACAAGTTTGTTTTCTTCTATTTTCTTCCTTTTTTTTTTTTTTTTTTTTTTTTCATCTTTACAAAAAAAAAAAAAAAAATAAACAATATAAAGTATAAATAAATATTTCATTTTTATTATTATATAGGGTAATGCAAATATAATTTTTTAAACATTTAAAAAAAAAAATATATATATATATATATATATCAAATTAAATATAATTCCAGGGAAACATAAATATGTGTATTTTTATGATTCAGTCTTTATAAGGACTGGAAAGAAGAAATTAATAAGTAAATAAATAAATGAATATATATATATATATATATTTATATATGTATATGTTTACATATATACCTTTTGTTTTTTTTTACTTTTTATTTTTTATTAATTATAACCGTTTGGGATATTGTCGAGGTCATCCTCAGTTATGTTAATCGAAACTTCATTCAAATTATTATTGTTTATAATCTATAAAATTTGATAGATGTTAAAATATATAGTTTATCAATATATAAGATATATAAATATACATATATGTATATATATATTTATTTATTTGTTCATTTATCGTATTATTCCTTTTACGTTATTCTGTTCCTCTTCCAATGTTTTGTTGTCGTTTTCGTTTCTTAGTTCACCCTTATGGAGACAAAGAATTTGTTTGGTTAAATATAACCACTGTAAAAAAAAAAAAAAATAATAAAATAAAGAAAATAAAACATATATATTGTTATTTATTATATGATTAAGGAGGTAATAAAATTATAGTTATCATAAGGTCATACACATATATATATATATATATATATATATATATATATATATGCTTTATTTAAATTTCCTTTTTTTTTTTTTTGTTACCCAATTATTTATAGATTCCTCCGTATCGCAACTACATTTCCAGAAAAAGAAAAAAAAAAAAAAAATATATATATTTCAAATTCAAATTAAAAGTGTATAACCTTCAATTTACAAATATACATTTTTGAATTTTTACCAAAGTATAACTGAATCATCATTAACTGTTCAAAGGAAAAAAAAAAAGAAAAATATATATATATATATAATACCAAATTTATTATAACTAGCTCTTTTTCCTTTTTTTTTTTTTTTTTTTTTTTTTTTTTTTCTTTAACATACCAAAGTTTAATGTCAAACATTCCACGTCTGTTGATAAAATTACAATGGGAGTTATGATATCATATAAAGAAAATTTTTCAAAGAATTTAGATCCCCTATATATATATATATATATATATATATATATATATGTATAATTGTATAACATATATGTGATTACTATATTATGAGAAAAGAGTAGATATTTTAAAATCTATATTTATGTTTATAACTTTTTACTTAAATAATTCTAAGGCATTATTTTTTAATATAGCTGATACGGTGACATATTCATTATTGTCCTAAATATATGTTAATTATATATAAATATATTATCTTGTCATACAATAAAATAATCACATATATATTTATATATATATATATATATATATGAATACATATATATAGTGTATATTTTATTTTTTATGAGGACTTTTTTTTTATGATATTTCAAAATCCCTCTGTGTGTGCTGTTACAATATTTCTGCTCCTTGTGTGTTGAGCAGAGGGAGAGGGTCAAGAGTAAAAAAATGGAGAAACAAAAAATTAAACACTTCATTTTTAAGAACATATAAAAAATAAAATAAGAAATATTATATATATATAAATATATATATATATATATATATATAATATTTCTTACCTTTGGATGTTCTAATTTTTTTTATTATATGAATATATAAAAGAATTTTACAAAATGTACTTATGTTTTGTTTTACTTTATTTTCTTTTGCTATTTTTTTTTGTTTGAAAAAGTATAATCTCTTTAAATGTCCTATATTTGACCATATAGGAATGAACAAAGGGTTCGAATTTTTTTTTCTACATCGTAAGAAATTTTCTGCATAAATTTGAATTGTATATACACAATTATTTATTTTTTATTCATTTTTTATTCATTTTTTTTTTTGAAATATATTGTTTTTTTATAAAAAGAATAAAGTTATATTTGTTTTTTTTTTGTTTTTTTTTTTGTTTTTTTTTTGTTTTTTTTTTGTTTTTTTTTTTTTTGCGGATAGTATTATAATATGATGTTTTAAAAATATCAACAAAAAAAAGAAAAAAATAAAGAAAAAAAAAAAAAAAGCGAAAGACTAAAAAAAATAATATAATAAAAGGATGGAATAATGTGTGAATTAAAAAAATTAAAACGGTAGAAAAATATAAACTATTAAAAAAACTTCATGACAAGCCAAATATTATTATAAATGCAATTAATAAAATAATAAGGACAACGTTACATATCAACTGAACCGTTGTACAAACAAAGCACTGCCTGATATTGCTATAAAAGATGAAAATAATATATATATATATATATATATTAATTTTATATATTTATATTTTTATATTTATATATTTTTTTTTTTTGATTACTTGTTCAGGAAAAAACGTCTAATTCTTTGAGAAAAAGTATATCCCATATCACCATCTAACAAATTTTGTGTCATGTTATTATCAATATAAGAATATGCCGAAGGGTTAATTAATCTTTGTGTATAATTTTCTCTAATATCTGAATCATTGTAAGTTCTTTCATGTATGTTTTGAAAATTATTAATTTCATAATAACATTGTTTAGAGTATTCTCTATCTTTATCTATTTGTAGTTGTCTATAAATTTCTTCGTTTTTTTTTTTTTCATTTAATAATTCTTCCGTTTTTTGTTTTTCTATTAATTCATTTTCTTTTATTATTCTCTCCTCATAATTTTTTTTATGAATCTTTCTATACTCTGAGAGAGTATCACCATTCATAATATCATCACTCATTTTTATATGATTCAGAAAAGTTAAAACAATTCGTCGGAAAAAAAAAAAAAAAAAAAAAATTACAAAAATATGAATATGTTATTTATTTATAAAGATGCTGTATATGTATTGGAGTGTGTACATATATATATATTTATATAAATTTTCTTGGAAAAAATAATGAATTTGCTTTATCACTTCATATTATATTTAAATATGAAAAAATATATATAGGTAATATTTTGTACATATTTTTGGGGTACTTTATAAAGAACTAGTGTTTTTTATTTTTGTCGTACCAACATGTTTATTTGTACATCACAAAGAAATAATTAATATTATATATATTAAAAGTAAATCGGATATATTAATATATTTATTATTTATTCTATATCTATATATTTATATATATATATATACATATATATATTATGTAGGTATAAAATTTAGAAATCACAAGTTTTAAGAATTATTGTCAGAACGTTTATAATTAAAAAGAAAAGTTTATAAGAAATTAAAAAAAAAAAAAAAAAAGAAAGAAAAAACAAACGAACTAACAAAAAAATATTATACAAATAAATGTAGTGGTTATATATAACAATTTTTATAGAAAAAAAAAAAAAAAAAATTAAAAGTATATAAAAAAAAGGTACAATTATATGTATATATATATATATATATTATTTATCTAATTTTTTAAAATAATGTTAGTTCCCTTTTTTCTTATTTTAAGAATAAAAAAAAAGAAAAATATAATTATATTTTTATAAATATGGAATTCAAAATATTATAAATATGTAATATTTTATTTATTTATTTATTTTTTTTTTTTTTTATATTTATGCTTTATTTTTATGAATTATATGTAAATAAAATAATTTCTATATGAATTTTCTACTTGGCGTTAATTGAAGATTCACACATAAATATATATATAATATATATATAATATATTTTAACATTAATAAAAATGAAAAAAAAAAAAAAAAAAAAAAATTAAAAATATAGAAATTAATTTATTAAAAAGTGTATATAATGGAAGTAGAAATGAATTATTATTTAATAAAACATGAAAAAAGAAAAAGAAAAGAAAAAATAATATATATATATATATTATAGAAGGCACAACAAATTAGTTAGCACATCAAGGATGAGAGTAAAATAAAATATATATATGTATATGTAACAACATTATAAAAATATGAATATACATTTTTGTAGAACAAAACACGGTAAAAGTGTATTTTTATATGAAGTTGGAAGTTTTTTTTTTTAAATAACCGATATAATGGAAAACACACAAAAGATATATATATATATATTATATGTACACAAGGAAATATGCATAGATTATTTTTTATTCGTATATATTATTTTATATAATTCATTTGCTATACATTATAGATATGGAACAATATATGTGTATTTTTTTTTTTTTTTCTTTTTTGAAATTATATTCATATGATCCTTATATTTTACGCAGCCTATCTCCCCTAAAAAGATAAATAAAGAAGCACATATATATATATATATAATATATATATATATTTTTTTTTTACTTTGTGGTATTCACCTAATATATTCATTCGTATGTTCTGTTATTACATTTGTTGAATTTTTTTTTCTTTTTGTACTTTCTTTTTCTTTCTCTTTTTCTTTCTCTTTTTCTTTCTCTTTCTCTTTTTCCTTTTCTTTTTCCTTTTCTTTTTCCTTTTGCTTCTCATTTTTTGATTTTCTTTTTTCGTTTATGATTAAATGTTCGTTTTCTTGTAAATTAATGTGGTCATTTGTTAAATCAATATACGGTTCCACATATCTATTTGTAGACTCATTTATATTTATCATTTGATTTTCTTCATTTCTAAAATTATTATATGTAGCATCATTTTGTTGATCGATTTGTTTTTTTCTTCTTCCTTTATGATATTTATCATCAATTTGTTTATCTTCTCCTTTATTATCTTCTGTTTTTTTTTTTTGAGATGTTTTTTTTCTATTTGCTTTTTGGTTAACAGAATATATGTTTTGTTTGTTTTTTTTATATGTATGAAGATATAATAAAAATATTATAGACAATATTATTATAACATGTATGATTATAAAATAAAAAAAATCATTTGGATTTAGTCTTATAATATACCATTTGTCAATCCACTTATTAAAATAAATGGACATTACTTTTATTATATGAAATAATTTTTCATATATGAACGAAAATAAATTTGTAAGAAAATTCTGTATTACATTTTCTTGGTTTAATTTAGTTTTTGTATTATTTTCCATCTTACAAGGAACTAATAAAATTGTAGTTTGTATTTTTTAAACTTACAAAAAAGTACAACGTGTACATATATACATAAAAATAAATATATAAATAATTAAATATATATATATATATATATATATATTAAAAGTCTATTTTAAATGTGTACGTGTAAAAATGGGAGGGGTGTACTACACAATAAAATTATATGACGCAGGATTAATAATAAAAGACAAAAGGATAAATAATAAAATATATAAACTTTCTTTTTTCTTGAAAGTGTTGTAGAGATTAATATAAAAGGTATATTATTTATATATGTTCAATATGTAGGACATGATAAATGCAAAGATATACAAAAAATTTAACATATATATATATGTATATATATATATATGTATATTTATTTATTTGTTCACTTTGCTCTACAATGCATGCTCATTTAACAAGGCACAATTTAAAAAAAAAAAAAAAAAAAAAAAAAAAAAAAGCAAACCAAAACAAACCAAAACAAAACAAACCAAAACAAAACAAACAAAACGGATAAGATAATTATAAGAATGGATATATAATTAATGAGGTATTACTATTATATATATATATAATAAGTACATTTTAAAATTACCAAAAGAATAAATACTTGTATATAGTACAAGTTGTTTTTTTTAAAGGATTAAAAAGAAATATATATATATATATATATATATATATATATATATATATATATACATATATATTTTTTATTTATATATGTATGTATATTATGAGATAAGAAATAAATAAATAAATAACATTTATACATACAAATATGTGAAAATTTCAATTATTTTTCCATGAAGAATAAAGAGGCAATCTTATAACCTCGACAACAGGACCTTACTAAATATAAATATATATTTATATATATATATATATATATTATATATATATTTCTTTGTGTGTGTAGTGATGAACATCGTTTTGTCTGAATCTTTTAATTTTACCATATATTATATATATATAAAGGAAAAAATGTCTACATATATATATATATATATATATATATATATATATATTTTGTTCATATTATCAAATATGCTATATTTAATGTATCCGTGTGTGTATATTTTATGATTAGATATAAGAAGGAGAGACACTTATGTTTATATAATAATTTTAAAATATAAAGAAAATCAAAAATCATTTTGATTAATAAGTTTTTAAGAAACCATTTGTACCTTTTAATATTTCCTGGGTTTTTTTTTTTTTTTTTTTTTAATCCTCGAATTTGTAGTCGTATTATTTTTTATTATATGAAATGTGAAAAAAAAAAAAAAAAAAAAGGAAATATATATAATATAATATAATATATATATATATTATACATATATATATATTTTTTTATTATTATTTATTTTTTTTTCTGTGATGTAAGGTATAGAGTTTTAATATGGCAAATAATAATATGGATGATATAAATTTAGAATGTGAAAATGACAATGATAATAAAATTTCATCAGAAAAAAGATTAGTTGATGAAATTATAGAGAATAATATAGAAGAAATTAAAAAGAAAGAAAAGGATAATAAAGAAAAGGATAATAAAGAAAAGGATAATAAAGAAAAGGATATTATGTTTAATATAAAGAATGGTTTGTGTGATTTAGAGAAGACATTAGATGGTGAAGGGTATGCATATAGTAATTTGACATGTAGAAAAAAGGGTATTGATTTTATACCTAAGAGTATTACTAGATATATACATTTAAAATATATAAATTTATCTCATAATAATATAAATGATTTAGTCCATTTATATTTTTTACCGAATATAATATTTCTTGATGTATCATATAATATGTTAAAAGAAATAGTAGAATTAAAAAAAGAATATTTAAAGAATTGTATATATATAAATTTATCCCATAATTTAATTTCACATATGAATAATATATTTTTAAAAAATCTTCTTGAGTTTAATATATCCTATAATACAATAAATAATATAAATATATATATATCTAATACTATAAGGATATTAAATTTATCGAATAATAATATTAAAAATATAAATTTTAAAAATAAATTAAATAATTTATTAGATTTAGATATTTCTTTTAATCCAATTGAAAACTTAGACTTTCATACATTGATGCCTAATTTGGTCGTTTTAAGAATTAATGATAATTCGACAATATCAATGGATAAGTTAAACAATCTTAATAATTTTAAATGTTTACAATCATTATTTATGCAAAATTATTTATACTTTAAAGATATATCGTATAAGGACGTGAAAGAAATCTTGTTACAAAATTCAAAGGATATTCATTTGTTAAAATTTAATGGAAACCGTTTAAATAAAAAAACGGATCATATTGAACAAGCGGACGTAAACAAATAAATAAATAAATATATATATATATATACAGATATATTTATTTGTACATATCACCAAAATGGAAATAATTATTCACAAATAAAACACCCTGTGTATTTTTCCTTTTTAATAATGGGAAGGGAAAGAAAAGGAAAGGAAAGAAAAGATAAGGAAAGTGCACTACTTTGTTCATTATTCATGGCTTTACGTATATATAAATATATAACTATATATAAATGAATATATAAAATATATATATATATATATATATATATATATATATATATATTATATAATAATGTTTTTTCATTTATCTACATAATATTTATTTTATAAAATAAAACTATATAATTATATATATAATATTTTTTTTTTTTGTTCCTTTTGAAAAAAAAAATATCTGTAACATATAATTTTTTTTTATTACGCACTTTTTTGTTTTATTTATATATTTATTTATTTATTTTTTTTTTTTTTTCTTTTTATGTATGTTAAAATAAACAAAAGAAAAAAAATGCACGAAATAATTTTTCATTTATTATAATAATATATATATTTAAATATATTATATATATATATATATATAAATATATTTTATATATATATATATATATATATATATTTATATACTATACACATGTATATAATATATATATATATATATATATATATATATATAATATTTACATACGTGTGTAAAAAATAGAATGGATTAATAATTTTTTGTTCATTGATATATATTTTATATTTTTAGAAAAAAAAAAAAAAAATAAATAAATTAATAAAAAAATTACCTACCACTTTTTATAAGAAAAAAAAACCAAACAAAAAAAAAAGTACATAAAACACCTATTTGTTCTGCTTCTTTTTTTTTTATTTTTTTTTATTTTCATAATATTTTATTGATATACTAAAAAAAAAAAAAAATTCGAAATAAATTGAAGAATTATATATGAAATATAATAAAACAAAGCAAAAATAACATAAAAAAACAAATGTGACCAATATAAAGAAAAAATAATAAAAATTAAAAAAAACAATAAAAAATGACCATATAAAGAAAAAAAAATAAAAATAAAAATAAAAAACAATAATAAAAGTAACAAAAGTAATAAAAGTACCAAAATAACAAAAGTAATAAAAGTAATAAAAATAATAAAAGTAATAACAATATAAAAAAAAATAATAATGTTAAAATTTTAAATATTTATAACAAATAAAATATGAGGGAAAATGATAAAAAAAAAAAATAATAAAATAACATAAATATTATAATATAAGAACATCAAATATAAAAGTATATAAGTATATAAGTTTTTTTATATATAAAAACACAACCAAGAATGAATCTATTTATATAATATATATTATATGTATATATATATATATATATATATATATATATATATATATTGTATATATATATAAGGTAAAGGATTAGAATGAAGGAACCTAAAAAAAAGTATTAATTTAAAAAATATATAAAATAATATCACGAAAAAAAAAAATAATAAATAAATAAAATAAAATAAAATAAAATATAATAATAATAATAATAATAAAAATAATAATAAAATATATATATAAACATCAAACGAAAATATAATTAATAGTATATAGAGAAAATGTTATCATAAAGAATATATATATATATATATATATAATATAATACACATTCATGTATATATATATATATATATAATATATATTTTATATATTTATATATTTTAGTATATATAATATCATAAAAAGAATATTATAAGTAATAATAATAATAATATTATTAATAATAAAATATATATATAAACATCAAACGAAAATATAATTAATAGTATATAGAGAAAATGTTATCATAAAGAATATATATATATATATATATATATAATATAATACACATTCATGTATATATATATATATATATAATATATATTTTATATATTTATATATTTTAGTATATATAATATCATAAAAAGAATATTATAAGTAATAATAATAATAATATTATTAATAATAAAATATTCATATAAAATTAATTTCCTTTATTTTATTATATTCTTTTTTTTTTTTTTTTTTTCCTAGTCATATATTTCATTATTTTATTTATTTATTTTTTTCTTTTAAAGATAAAATGTTATCTTTTAAAATAATTTATAATCCTTTTAATTAAATGGAATTTTTTTTTTTTTTTTTTTTCTCATAAGTATAATATGAAAGTAATTAAACACCTACTTTTATAATATGCACAATGGGTAATTACTTTATTTTATTTTAATTTATTTATTTATTTTTTTTACGTTTGTTCTTTTATTTTTTTCTTTCTTTCTTTCTTTCTTTCTTTCCTTTGTTTGATAATAAAATTGTAATGAATACGTTTTTATTTTCTTGTTATCATTTAACAAGTTCTTTATTATTTTATTTGTTTTTTTGTTTTTTTTTTTAGCTTATATTATCTTTGTCTTTGTCTTTGTTTTTTCATTTTTTTTTTTCTTTTGGGGTTATATTTGGTTTCTTAATTATATACGTCGATATATAATTTTTTACAACCTTGATATATCTCTTTACATCTTTCTAAATTACCTTAATATTCTATTATATATTCTTACGATCTTTATTTATGTAACCTTACAATCTTGTTACATTTTCTTATAACCTTTAAAAAATTTTTGTTTTATTTTGTAATATTTTGTTATATTTTGTAATATTTTGTTATATTTTGTTTTATTTTGTTTTATTTTGTTTTATTTTGTAATATTTTGTTATATTTTGTTTTATTTTGTTTTATTTTGTCTTATTTTGTTTTATTTTTTTTATTTTTTTGTTTTATTTTTTTTTATTTTTTTTTTTTTCATCTTCTTCAGGTATCTAATAGCCTTTAAAATATATTTTCTTAATTTCTTACAATATTGTTAATTTATTTATTCTTCTTCTTATTATTTTCATCATTGTTTTTATTTATTATTAATTTTATTTTATTTTATTTTTTACATGTTCATTTTTATATTTTATAATGCCAAGTATTTTAGAGTCTGACAATTCTTTAAACGATGAGGAAAATAATAAAACATTAGAAAGAAGCGGAGACATTAATATGATTGAACCAAATAATAATATAATGAATGATAATATTTATAGGTTAGATGAAATTCATTGTAGTAATAATATAAACAATGAAAAAGAAGTAGGAAATATATATTGTGATGTTGAAAAAAAAGGTGATATTAAATATATAAATAGAATATCTAATAAAAATGAAAATATAGAAGAAAAGAGTAATGTTTTAAAAGATACAGACATAGATGTGCCATATTATTATAATAACAATTCAAATAATGGTACTCATCACTGTGATAATGAAAATTATGAGGAAGATAATGATTATATAAATAATAATGAAACACGTAAGAATGGTAATGATAGTGATATTGATTATGGTAGTAATTTCTCCTATACTAATCCTGATAAAAATTGTAATAGAAGTAATTCCTTTACATCTAATATAGATAAAGAATCAAATGATAATAATGTAAACAAAAAATCTCAACATGTAATTTGTTTAAATGTACAGAACAAAGATCATAATAATAATAATAATTTGAAAGAAAAGGAATATCCTTTCTTTGGTACTATTGAAAAGAATGATGAGAATGTATCTAATAAGAAAAAAATTTCAGCACATGAAAATATTTCGATATATGAAAATGGTTCCGGTTGTATGAATATATTAATTGGAAAAAATGAACATTCTAAGGAGAATAAGGAAAATGAAAAAAATGAAACGAATGAAAAAAATGCAACGAATGAAACGAATGAAAAGAATGAAAAAAATGAAACGAATGAAACGAATGAAACGAATCAAACGAATCAAACGAATCAAACGAATCAAACGAATCAAACGAATCAAACGAATCAAACGAATGAAACAAATCAAACGAATGATATAGTTAATTTCGATTCAAATAAAAATAAACCTTTAGATGAATATAACCATTCAAACATTGGGGATTGTACATCTGTTTTTAAAAATGAGATAAATGGAAATTATAATTTGGAACAAAATATGGATAGTATAAATAATGTGAATGGTGTGGCTATTTTGGATGCTGAAGATATGAATATTTCAAAGGATTATGATAATATGAATATATTACAAAATTATAATATGATGAATAATGATATATCTTTTGAGAAAAATTTAGGAGAAAAGATGAATGATAAAGATGATAAAAATAGTTATTTGGAGGATATTAATAATAAGGATAATGTTAATAATAATGATAATATTATTAATAATGATAATATAAATAATAATGATAATATTAATAATAATGATAATATTAATAATAATGATAATATTAATAATAATGATAATATAAATAATAATATTAATAATAATAATAATAATAATAATAATGATGATGATGAAATATATAAACCGGGTGACGACGAAAATTCAAATAAGATGTATGAAACCCAGTTTAATGATTCCAAAATTAAGAGCAAGATATCATATAATGATAATGTTGATAAATTAGATTCTTATAACTTAAAAGATTTTTTTATAGATAATAATAATTACAATATGAAAGAAGAAAAATATTCGAAAGAAAGTATAAACAATATAAATTCAGATGAAAAAATGAATGAAAGAAATTTTATAAATGACAAAACAAATAAAATAAATAATAGTAATTGTAACAATAATAAGGATAGTGATTCTAATTATATAAATCTTATTAATAATGGGAATATATTAATAGATCAAGAAAATTATCCTAACGATAATACAAAAATAGATGAATTATTGAAAAATATAGCTAATGGAAATGATGCATATGTAAAAGCACATGAATATAAAAGAATAGATTTACTAAATACAAATTATAAAAGAAGTATTATGAATAATATAAATAATAACATCAACAATAATAATAATAATAATGATAATAACCTGAATGATCCTTTTTTTAACTATCAACATATGAATTACGCAAATAATAATAACGATCCTTCCTACATATATTTGAATAAAGATAATATGATATTTGATAATATAAATAAATATAATGTCTCAAGTAATCCAGATTATCTCATTAAAGATAACGAAATGATTAATTTTAACCAGATGAGTTATATTAACAAAAATATTAAAGAAGAAAATATGAACCATTTTAATGAGGGAGATTTTTATTTTGATAAAGGGAAAATGGGAAGTACTATGGGAAATATAGAAAATATGACGAACTTGGAATTTATGGAATATAATAATATAATGAGTAGCAACAATAAAAATAATAATACTAATAAGAAGAGACGATCTAAAAAGAAGGATAGTGTTGTTAAAGAGGACATTAAAACGGAAAATAAATTATATGAAATGAAAGATGGAAATACAAATAGAAAAAGGAGAAATAGTTATATGGGTGATGAAAAAAGAAAAGAAAGAAAATCAATTATATATGATAATAAAATGGTGGAAAAGAATAATAATGATAATGATAATAATAATAATAATAATATTAATATGGATAATAATTTTATACATACTAATTATGAATATATAAAGAACAACAACAATAATAATAATATGTATATACCTACCAATTTAAATAATATGAATTATAAAAATTATACAAATTATACAAATGATATAGATAACATTTCATATATGAATGAATCTTTAAGTAATAATGATCAACATTACAATATGCATAATTTAATAAATACTAATGGTGATAATTTTTATGCTATGAATAATCATGCAAATAATATAATTATGAATAATATGAATATAGGGTTTTTAAAAAATAATATAAATGATGATAAAGCTATGGAACAAAGTGAAGCATATCTTAATAATATTAGTCAAGCATATGATAGTCATAATAATAATAATGATAATAATAACAACAACAATAATAACAACAACAATAATAACAACAATAATAATAACAACAACAATAATAACAACAACAGTGATAATAATAATAATAGTAGTAGTAATAATAATACGACAAATGATAGTACTACTACTAATAATAATACTAATTCTAGTACATATAATGGTACACAGAATAACACCAATCTTAGTAATAATAATAATAGTAATAACAGCAATAATTCATTTAATATGAGTAGTTTTTTTAGTAAAGGAGCTAACAGTAATGACAGCCAACGAAATTATAATTTTAGCGAAATGAATAATATAAATGAAAGCTCAGATTATGCTAACTTATCAAAAAATACAGAATATGATGTATATGATGAATATGTTAATTTAGGAGATCAAAAAAATGATGATATGTCTGATGACTCAAATTCATGTGATGATAAAGGAAATGATAAAAATGGTGATAGTATCGATTCGACTGATAAAAAAAAAGGATCAAAATGTGATAGTGAAACCTTATTACCAATAGCTAACATTAGTAGAATTATGAAAAGAATTTTACCTGGGTCGGCAAAAGTAGCTAAAGAGAGTAAGGATATTATTAGGGAGTGCGTCACTGAATTTATTCAGTTCCTAACAAGCGAGGTACGGGCAAAAAAAAAAAAAAAAAAAAAAAAATAATAAATAAAAAAATAAAAAAAAAATATATAATTTGGACAATACATTTGAATAATTGTTAACATATATGTGTATATATATATATATATATATATATATATATATTTATATTTATATTTAATTTATCTAGGCTAGTGACAGGTGTACGAGAGAAAAAAGGAAAACCATAAATGGGGAGGACATTTTATATTCTATGGAAAAATTAGGTATATATATATTTTTCCTTTATATGGAAAATATCTACACAGTTAAATAACGAGACATATATATATATATATATATGTATATATCTTTTAAAATTCATGCATCTTATAGGCTTTAATGATTACATAGAACCATTAACCGAATATCTGAATAAGTGGAAACAAGTATATATGAAATATAAATAAGATATATATATATATATGTATATATTTATATATATTTATATTTATTTATTTATTTATTAGTGTCTTATGTTAATTTTTATTTATTCTATCATTTAACGTATTATATATATATATATATATATACATATATTTTTTTTTTTTTTTTTTTTTTTTTTTTTTTTTTTCCTTTTGTAGTTGAAGGAATTAAATAACTCCAATAATTACCATGAAAAAAAGTTTGATAATATAAAAAAAACAGAAGAATCAGGCGATTTAAATAATAATAATAATTCAGTTGAAAATAAGAATTTAGATGAAAATGCATATGCTGAAGAAAATTATCCTATAATGAATAATGTTTATAATGATCAGAATGAGATATTCGAGAGTAATATAAAAAATATTTATACGAATTCAAATGATTGTGATTATGGTAATGGGGTATAAATAAATAAAAAAAAAAAAAAAAATATATATATATATATGTATATATTTATTTGTATCTTGAAAAATTTTATGTTTTTATACATGAATTGTAAATTATATTTTGAAACATATCTTATTTTATACCTTATATTATAATATATATATATGTGTAAATTTATAGAATTATATAAGTTTTATAGTTTTTTTTTTTCTTTCTTGTTTATATAAATTTTTTTTTTTTTTGTAATATGTCTATAAAAAATTATAAAAAAGAATATTACTGAAATGACATATTTCTATTTTTCTCTTCTGCTTATATGTTTTTATAATGCTTGAAGTATTAATAGCAAAAGTATTATTCGAATTCTATTATATTTTTTATAAATGCTTATTTTGTTTGCTTTTTATGTATAATAGATTTTTGTGATATATATAAGGCAAAAGAAAAAAAAAAAAAAAAAAAAAAAAAAAAAAAAAAAATTGGAAATATAAAAGTATTTATATATATATATATATATATATAATATGGTATATATTTAACTTATAAGAGGTTATATTTAATATATGTTTATATATATATCTATTTATATGTATTGTACAATATAGATGTGTATTATTATAATTTTCCTTTGTAATTTACAATATATATATATATATATATACATACATTTTACTGATTTATTTTTTGATATATAGAGAATATATCTTCATTTATATTTTTGAAATTATGATTAGTGTTTAATAAATTTTCTGTCTTTTTATTAAAATGATTTATGTTATATGTTTCATTTATATTTGTATAATAATAATTGCATAGATTTAATTTCTTGTTTCCATTTTTTATTACTACACTATATTTATTAAGATAAATATTTCTGAGCATATTTGCAAATTTGTTCATTAAATTATATAAGTTATTATTAATAGAATTTATTTCTTGAATATATATTTTTTTTTTATTTAATTCTTTTAATTCTAATTGATATAATATATGAATATCTGAATAAATTCTATTTATATGATCTTCTTTTTTTGATGAATTCATATATATAGAAGAATTAGAAATATTTTCTTGTTCATATAAAATATCCTTTTGATTATGGTTTTTATTTTTGATATGGTTCTTATCAAAGGATGTTATATTACTATTAAATGTAGGGCGTATATTTTGCGACTGCTTCATTTTATCATTATAAATATTATCATTATAAATATTATCATTATAAATATTATCATTATAAGTATTATCATTATAAATATTATCATTATAAGTATTATCATTATATTTTTTTTCATGTATATCACTAGTTAGATTATTCATTTGTGTATTCATTTTGTTATGTGGTTGTTTAGTATTATCATATGAAAATGTAGAAAAGTTGGAATGATTCTTTTCATTTAAATTTTTATTTTGTTCCATAGATGAATTTGATAGATGACTTACAATTTTGTTTGTATCTTTATTTTCTTCATACTTTAAGGTTTTTTTTTTAGAATGTATTATATTATTTAAGTACTCCTTATTATATTTTAGTTGTTTTTTTTTTCTTTTTAATATATTCAAAAGATGATTTTTATGATTTTTTAACTGATCTTTATTTTGTTCTTCAGTTTTTATAAGTTTAATTAAATTGTTAAAAATAGAATTTTTTTGTTTTATCAAATCATTATATTTTTTTCTGATAAGAAATGTAAAACAACTGAACAGTTTATTAATCATAATATCTGTATGATTATTGATATTTTTCATTTTTATTTTTTTCCCTTTATAATAATATAAATTATTATGAAAAGGATTTTTATCATGATGATTTTCATTTTTTTTATTAATGGAATTATATAAATCACAAGTAGAATCATAACTTTCGTAAGAACTTTGTTCAGATGTGTTATTACTCATTTCGTTTTCTGAATTAGAAGAATACTTCTTAGTTTTATTTTTTTTTATTTTCTGTTTTATCATTTTACATCTTTTTGCAAATATTAGACTATTAATAAAGTCGTCTATTTTGTATGTATTCAAATTAAGGCATATCAAAATGTAGTTGAACGAGTTTCCATTTAAACTATTCTGCAGTATTGAAATGGGCATATATATAGGTATGTATATAGGTATGTATATAGGTATGTATATAGGTATGTATATAGGTATGTATATAGGTATATATATATAGGTATATATATAGGTATGTATATAGGTATATATATAGATATGTGTCCATGTATTCATTTATTTATGTAAACATATTTCTGTGATTCCTTTGATTTGTATTACCTTGAGTAACCTTGTCAATTTAGAGTCCCTGTAAGGTATATGTATATTTGGAATATTACTCATATTCATTTTTACTTTTTCATTTCCAGATATTTTATTTTCCATATTTTTCGTAATTTTATTTTTAGTACTTAATGCCATAATGACCCTATTAAGAATTGATAATGTATTATTTATGTTAATCAACTCTTTTTTATTTATCATTCTAAAAAAAAAAGAAAAAAAAAAAAAAAAGAAAAAAAAAAAAAAAAAAAATGTCATAAAAGTCATAAATACATTTGTAGAAGAATATATATATGTAAAAGTATATATTTTATGTTGTCCTTATTTTATATAAAAAATGGAAATGGAATTTATTTGTTTAATATAAATATTTATTCATAATAATGTGTTTTTCCTTTTTTTTTTTTTTTTTAACTCAATATCGTTAAATTTTTCAGATCCAGCTAAATCGATAAAATTGATCTGAGAAATTAATTCTTTTTCTCTAAGGGGACAAGGAAAAAAAAAAAAAAAAAAAAAAAAAAATATACATATATATATATATATATATATATATATATATATATAAATATATGTATGTATGATATATTTTTGGTTGTTTACTTAATGTTTCTATGCTGGTAGACTGTCAACAAACAATGAGATCTCGAAGACACCCGGTTTTTTTTTGTAGAATAAGTTTTTCTGTATTTGAAGCATAAGTCAATTATTTCTTTGACCTACAAAAAATACAAATTAATAAATGAAATAGAAGTGTTGGGTGCATTTTAGTGTGTATTCTTTTTTTTTTTTTTTTTTTTTTTTTTTATACATCTTCTATATTTTTTATTGGTAAGAGTGTTATATTTTCTACATAGGTCTAATATATATAAAAATGAAAAATAAAAAGATTATTATAATATAATATATATGTATGTATTTTATTTTGTGATTATATTATTATTTCCATATTAACATTTCCTTTTTCATCTTCTCTTATTATATTATCATGAAATTGAGAATAATAAGTTATAGTATCATTGGTAGTTGTTGATATGTGATATAATTGAAATAATTTTCCTGTTATGATAAATAAAAAAAAAAAAAAAAAATCAGTAAATAATATATTTTAAAAATGTAACTGTATATATATATATATATATATATATATTTATTTATTTATTTATTTATACTTAACCTAAGTCTCTTATTTTTTCGAGATATATTTCAACAACCGATATGGATATGTCAGTGTCCTGATGAGATATAAAACATATAAATGTATATCATTTTTCTAATTCTCGTAACAGGTGTATGATATTTTGTGTTACACACTTTACTTATATTTTGTAAATCAAAAAGATATTTCAAGGAATAATATATTAATCCATAATTTTGATTTTCTTCTCCTATTTTTCTATCACCATATAAAGTATATGTTTTACCACTATTGGTATTTCCATATGCTAATATTGAACTATTATATCCATCTTGAAAATGAAAAATATAAATATATACATACGGTAAAATATATACATATATATATATATATATTTGCTGATTAATCCTTTTTTATTTATCCGTGAACATTTTTTTATGTCTATTTTCATTTTTACTCATAAAATTGTTTACGAGATTTTTCCCAAGAATATCAAATATCTCATTTTGTTTTACATGTGTATCAAATATATGATTGAAGTTGAAAGTTTTTGTTTTTAATTCATTCATATCATTGTAGCTTTTTTTTTTCTCATATAAATGTAACTGATTATTTTGTACTTTATATATTGTACAGTCTTCATTTATCAAGTTTGTAAAATTTTCCACATTCGGTTTAATTCTAAGAAAAACTTTTATATGTTCATTCATAATGTAGACAGTTCATATAAATATAATAAAGATTACCATATGAATAAATATGAAATATAAATGAATAAATAATTAAAATAATAGAAATATGTATATATATATATATATATATATATATATATATATATATAATTTGTTTACATATGTATTCCTTTCATTTTATTTTTTATTTTATATTTTTGTCATTCATATGTGTTCATATATAGCCGTACATATGTCTTATGAACGAATATTTCTCATTATAAAATAAAAATGAAATTATTTTAAACAAATAAAATATATTACATACTTATTATATATATATATAATTTTTATTGTATTTATTTATTTTTTTATTGATGTGCTTTATTGTATTAAAGTTTATGAGTTGAAAGTTAAATTATTTTGTTTATTATGTACACAAAGACATAATAATAATGATTGCGCATTTATAGCTGAGAATATGGAAAAAAATAAAATGAAATAAAAATATTAATAAATGAAAAAATAATAGATATAAATATAAATATATATATATATATATATATATATATATATATATATATATATATTGAAGATATATGAAAAAAGATATATATGTAAAAAATTGTTTTATGAAATATATATACTCATATTTCATATTTTATATCAACAAAATATATAATATAAAGAATATACTTATGCTTCGTTGCATAATTAAATAGGGATATTTTTTGTATAAGTAAAAAATAGATATGAACATAATAATATATATATATATATATATATTATTTTTTTTTTTTTTTTTTTATTGTTCATTATATGTATTTGTATTAATATTGTCAGACAAATATTTCAAGTCTATATTATTGTGATTTACTAATAAGTCATTTGTTTGATGAAAATCATTAGAATAATTCGTATTAATAAATGTATTAGAAATATTTATAAAATTTGTATTTCCCTCAAGTAATTGAGATATACTTAAATTATTATTAGAAGATGTATTTTCATTATAATTATTTATTTGTTGTTTTAGATCTTGTCCTATGTTGTTGTTATGAATCATGGTTTGGTATTTGGATTCATATATATTGAAATTATTATTATGATTGTTACTATTATTATTAGGAATTTCATTGTTAGCCCTATTATAATAATAATTATTGTTTATATTACTGTATAATTTATTATTCATATGATCATTATGACTAATCATATTATTTCCATTAATATCTGTAGTATTAATATAATTATTATTGCTTAAAAAATTGTTTTTATGAAGACCATTCACAAGGTTATTATGATAATTTACTTGATTGAATTGAAGATGGCTGTTAAGTAGATTTTGTTTTTCATCATTGTACTGATTTATAGGGTTAATATTATTTTTATTGTTTAAACTATTTATTCTGTTCATATTGTTCATATTGTTCATATTGTTTATATTATTTATATGGTTTATATTATTCATATTGTTCATATTGTTCATAGTGTTTATATTATTTATACCGTTTGTATGATTTATACCGTTTGTATGATTTATACCGTTTACATTATTTATACCGTTTATATTATTTATACCGTTTATATTATTTATACTGTTAATAGTATTCATATTTTGTGTAATTTCTATATTATTTATACTTTCTGTTTTATTCATACCATTCATATTAATTGTGTTGTTCATCCTATTTTCACCATCCACACTTTTTATGCTAGTCATACTATTTATACTTTCTATATTACTCATATTACTTATATTTTTTATATTATTTATATTTTTTGTATTTTTTCCATTTTGAACATTTTTTGTATTATTCATTCGATTAGGAGTTTGTTTTTTTCCCTTCCCCATATTCTTACCTTTAGCCTTATTATTACTATTGTTTTTATGGTTATCATTATTATTATTATTATGGTTATTCTTATTATTGTTATCATTATTATTGTTATCATTATTATGGTTATTCTTATTATTGTTATCATTATTATTGTTATTGTTATTATTATTATTATTATTATCATCATCGTTATTTTTATTTTTATTATTATTATCATCATTATTATTATTATTATCTTCTTGTTTTTTGTTTTCATGGTTTTGTTCATCACCATTCGGGAGGACATCATAATTATCATAATCCTTTTCATCTTTATATGTTCCCTTTTTTTGTGTATCATTAAATTTTCTTTTTTTTTTATATTTACAAAGTTTTTTTGTTAATTTTATAATTTTATTTTTATCATTAAAGAATTCACTTATATGTTCTTTATAATAATGTAAAACTGTTTTATCAATGTCTATCATTCTTTTTCTTTTTGTTGTTCTGGAGCTAGCTACATTTTTACTGAATCTAGTTTCCATTAATTTCAAATTAATAGAATCTATATCGATTCCTTCATCATGTGTATATTTATTTATTTCATTCATATTTGAATAATTATATTTTAAAAAGGTCCCATAACTTCCATTACAACATCTAGGTACCCATAATAAATCATGAGAATTGGTTTTATTATGTATAATATCAATAATACTAATATAAAATTTTACTTTCCCGAATAAATATAACATAGAAAAACTTGATTTATTTTCTTCAAAGGTTTTTTTTTCTCCTTCGTTTATATCGATTGAGTTTAGACATTCATTTAAAGTAATATCATCATGACATATTTTTTGTGAACCTTCCATATTATAAAAAATGTTATTATTATTATTATCTCCATTATTATTATTATCTCCATTGTTATTATTATCTCCATTATTATTATTATCTCCATTATTATTATTATCTCCATTATTATTATCTCCATTATTATTTTCTTCCTCATTATTTTGTGCCTCCTTATTTTCTTCCTCATTATTTTCTTCCTCATCATTTTCCTCCTCATCATTTTCCTCTTCATCATTTTCTTCTTCATCATTTTCTTCCTCATTATTATCGTTTTCTTTATCCTTCTTTATACCCAACACGCCTTCTACATTATTAACATTATCTTTATATGAATTTACCAAGTTAGAAACATATTCTCCTTGAAAATTTTCTTTATTTATTCCTTGATTAAATTCACTCGCATGTAGCATAGCTTCAGAACCGTTTGAATAAGATAAAGGTTGTTGGAAGACATTATTTTTAAACGTTCTGAAATTTTGTACATTATAATTATTTGTATAATCGTTCATGTTATTATTCATTATATAGCTAGCATTATTCATGTAATTAATATATTTTTGTTCATAATTTTGATTATATATAGATGAAGAATTATAAAGATTTTCTTTTTCTTCACTTTTATATAACATATTCTTTGGCGCGATATATTCATTGTTATTTTCATAAACATTAATAGAATTGATGTTATCATAATTACACCCATTGTTATGGTTAGATATGTTGATATATTGTTCTTTATTCATACTATATAAAATAGGCATATTAGTAACATTTTGATCATTTGATATGTTTATCTTATTATTTTCAATAAATTTTTGATTACATGTTATATGTTTAAAACTAGTATTTGTCTCTTTTTGTATTTGTTGGTTCATCATATGTATATGTTTATTATACTGATTTTCATATAGGAAGGGTTGATAATTGTTATGCATCATTATATTATTATTATCATTATTATCATTATTATTATTATTATTATTATTATTATTATCATCATCATCATTATTATTATTATTTTTAATTTTTGAGTGGTAATATGTTTGGTTTATAGAATTGTTATTTAAAATATGCATATTGTTTTCATTTCCTGCATCTTTCATATCATCTATGTTCATAAAATTTGTTGCACCTTCTGTATACTTTTCATTCATATAAAAATTTTTATTACTATAGTTATAATAATTGTTGTACATGTTATTATTATTATTATAATTATAGTAATTGTTGTACATGTTATTATTATTATAATTATAGTAATCGTTGTACATGTTATTAATATTGTTATCATAAATTTGGTTGTTATTATTATTATAAATAATATTATTGTTATTACTATTGTACATGTTCATGGGATGTTGGTTAAGCTTTGTTGCTACATCATTAATCATATGAATGTTATCATTTTTATGATGACACATGTTATTATCAGAATATTCTTTATTAAATGAATATGTATTATTATTCATATATGAGTTATTATATATATATGAACTATTATTAGTTAACTCTGTGTTATTTATATATTGATTATTATTTGTATAACAAAAACCATTTGTATATTGTTGTATATGAGAATAATTCTTATCATAATTTGATATATATTCTATGTTACTTTGATTGTATTCTGCATGAGAGTTATTTGAATAAAAGGATTCATCTTGCATATTATTATTTCCATCAAAGTAATAATTATTATTATAATTATCATTATAATTATCATTATGGTATGCTTCTACATTTTTATCATCATCGTTATGTAATGCTTCTTTATTTTTATCATCATCGTTATGTAATGCTTCTTTATTTTTATCATCATCATTATGAAATGTTTCTTTATTTTTATCATCAACATTATGAAATGCTTCTTTATTTTTATCATCATCATTATGAAATGCTTCTTTATTTTTATCATCATCAATATGGTGTGCTTCTAAATTTTTTTTATTATCATATTGATTAGAAAATGATTCGTTGATATTTCGTAAAAGAGATGATGAATTGTGATTACCTACAACTTGTAAACTTTCTTCATGATATGCATTATAATTTGTATGTATGTTGTTATATATATATTTATTTGGATCTACAAAAATGTTCTGATTAATATTATTAGGTGAGCAATCATTTGATATAATATTATGTTTAAAATGTGGTGTAGAATTTGTTGTCATATCTTTATTGATGTTATTTGTTTTCATAATATCGATATGAGAATTATTTAAGTGAATATTATCATTATTAATATAATAATAATAATAATTATTATTATTATTATGATTATTATGATTATTATTTTTTAGTGTTATGAAATTTTTTTCACATGATAATATATTATCCGATTTATATTGTGTATGTACATTTATATATAGATTTTCATTTTCATTTTCATTTTCATTATTGTTCATATTATTTATATCATTTTGTATAACATTATTATCATTAATCATTTGGGATGTATTGTTTATTACATTTTTATTCTTGTTTTCTTCATTTTTATTATGTTGCTCATTTGTGTTGATATTATTTTGATATTTTTCCTTTAAAGTGGTAGGGGTCATAAATTTATTAGAGTTAATATTTATATTCATATCTCCATCATGATTTGTTTGAGGGTTTTGATTATTTATAATGTTATTTTCTTGAGTTGTATTATAATGAACATCTCTATCATGTTCCACTTGAATTCTTTGACCTTTTATTTCATTATCGTTTCCTTTTTTTATTATTTCTTTTTCCATATTATTCATTTTTATATGTTCCATATTTAAATAATTTGTGTACATGTAATCATTTTTTTTTGTTGGAACACCTATTGAATTGTTCATGTTATTTATCTCACTTTTTATATATTTTACATATGTGGAATGTGTCTCGTTTTTGAATGAGTGTAGATTTTCCGTATTATTTTTTATTAATTGTTGTGAATTTGTAGAACTATAATTATTATGATAATTATAATCATATATAAAATTCATATTAGAAGCATGATTCATTTGTTTTATTAGTTGTTTGTCTTCATCATTATATTTATTTAAAGGTACACTTAAATGATTATTTGAGGATACATTTGTTATATTCTCTTTATCATCTTTTGTATTATGAAAATAATCTGATCTGTTTTTATTTCCATTAATTTCTTTTAATTCATATATATTGTTATTGATGAAGATATTTATATTATCTTTTTTTTCTTCTTCTTTTTTAATTTCATTATTTAATTTGATTAGAAATTTGGTATCTGATTTATTTTTTTCTAAGGAGTCCTTTTTTATAAGTTCATTAGTAAAATATTCTTCAGTTGAATTCATTAAATTTTCTCCTTCAGTAATTATTATATTATTTTCATTTATCATACTTTCATTCATATTATAGTAATTTTTTTGAACATGTGATGAATTATTATGATTATTACATATAACTATGTCATTATTTTTATTATATGTATTATCATTTTCATTATCATTTTCATTATCATTATCTTTATCATATTTTGTTGTTAAACAGTTGTTTTTTTCGATATCTATTTTGTTTGATTTTTCCCATTGGAATTCGTTTATTTTATGTCTATTAATATTTTCTTTTATATTTATGTTGATATTGTTTAAGATGTTGTTTGTGTCATGTTGTTGTTTTGATATGACATTATTTGAGTTGGTAATCTGGTTTTTATTTCTTTTAAATGTTTCTACAGTATTGGTTTTTATTGATTCATTATTACTATTTTGTTCGGCCTTTTGTTCGACATTTTGTTCAACATTTTGTTCGACATTTTGTGCAACATTTTGTTCGACATTTTGTTCGACATTTTGTGCAACATTTTGTGCAACATTTTGTGCAACATTTTGTTCAATATTCTGTTCGATGTTCTGTTCGATGTTCTGTTCACTGTTCTGTTCATTGTTCTGTTCATTGTTCTGCTCTGTGTGCTGTTCGTATCCCCCTTTTTTGTGGTTATATATGCTTGTTTTATTGTTGGTGTGTGGGCTTCCTACATTTTCTGAAGTAGTATTTATTTTGTAAATGTTATCATGATTATATTGCATACTTTTTTTTTTTGTATAGAAATCATTATTATTTTGAAATGTGTAGGAACTTATATTATTATTTATATTAGAACTATTTATAAGATCTTGATTACAAAAGGTTTCCTTATTTTGTGTATTATCACAAGAATTATTTAAATTTTCATATTCCACATTATTATCCTTTTGATTGATATGATCATTGATAATATGTTTATATATTATTTTGTTTTTATTAGAATTATAAGTATTATTATCCAGGGGGATGTTATTTGATGTATTCATTAACATCATGACATTATTATTAAAATTATTGGTGTTTTGGTTTATAGAATTGTAGGTATATTCCTCTACTTTTTTACATATTTGATGATTATGAATTTGTGAATAACTAGAAGGAATATTATCATTTTCATTTTTTCTATTTAAATTATTTGATTCTGTTAATATGTTATGATTTAAGTTGTTGTTATAATGAAATGTATTAATAGGCAGAAAATTATTTGAATTTACAACTTTATGAGGATCTGTATTAATATGATTAAATGAATTGTTTTGTCTTTCATCATTTTGATATATATTATATAATTTTTTTTGTTCTGTATTTTGAATGTTATCATATATATTGTAAGGATTATGAAAATTATTATGTAGAATGTAATTATTATGGTAAGAATTATGAAAATTATTATATGTAACATAATTATTGTTGTAGGCACTGTTATTATATGAAATGTTCATATTATTGTATATATGGTTAGCATTATTTGGATAATTGTATGTATTATATATATTATATTTATATTCTTTTGTATTGTATCCACATGGAATACAAAAATAATTATTATTATTATTATTGTCATCATTGATGTTATTATTGTTATCAAGTATTATATTGTTGTACATAAAATTTACGGAAATCTCCTTATTATGTTGAAAAGAATTAAGTGTATTATTTTGTGATATATCAGAAGAAGTAATATACTTGGAATATGAATTATCATTAGTGTCTTCAATAGAAGAAATGGTATCATTTAATAATTCTTTATTTTTAATTTCTTTAATATTATGATTTTGTTGATCATTTTTTTCTTTTATTTGTTCGTTTAGATTATTTTGGATATTATTGTTTATATTATGATTTTGATGATTTTGATATTTTGGATTTAACGCAAAATAGTTTTTATTTTTATCGCTTTTATTTAATGTTATATGACTACTATTACTGTCATCATCATTACTATCATCATGATTGATTTCATTATTATCCTCATTTTTATTATTTGGTATAGATAAATTATTTATTTGATCATTGTTAATATTATTCATGATAGGATTATTATATAGAATGTTTGTATTTACATTCATATGATTTTTATATAAATTATTTTGAATATAAGAATGGTTATCTAAATGATTTAAATGATTCATATTATTAAATATATTGTTATGTTTATTAATGGATATATCATTAATGTTATTATTTATATTTTTGTTAAAATTATTACATGTTGTATGGTTATATATATTACTGTCCATATTATTTATATTAGGGAAATTATATGAACTTGTAAAATTATTTACATTCAAAAAGTTATTCGTATTTTTTGAAGTATTATATGTTTGTAGAGGGTTCCTTTTTTGAGAATCCTCAGTAAAATAAATATTATTTGTATATAATTTGTTTATGCAATTATTCAAATGGTTATTACTGTAATTATCATTATTATTATTATTGTTCATATAATCAATTATATTATTATTTTCTTTCATGTTGCTTTGATTTACGTTCATATTATTTAAATCTGTAATATTATTAATATGGTTGTTATTTATATTATTATGTATATTATCATTATTCATAATAATACTGGAATGCTCAAGAGAGGAAGAATTATTCAATTCTTTTTCATTTTTATAATTATTATGATAATAATTATTATTATTACTATTATTACTACTACTACTATTATTAGTAGTAGTATTATTATTACTATTATTATTATTGCTATTACTATTACTATTATTATTGCTATTGGTATTATTATTACTATTACTATTACTATTGCTATTACTATTAGTATTATTATTACTATTACTATTACTATTACTATTATTATTATTATTACTATTATTATTATTATTACTATTATTATTATTATTATTATTATTACTATTGTTTTTGTTTTTATCTTCTTTTGATTTATATAGATACAAAGGTGTCTTGATTATATGCTTGAATGTAATGTGTCGATCGGTATTTATTTGTATTTTTCTTATAATACTAACACTACATTTTTTCCCACTCCCGTATATATTTCCATTATTTAGAATAAATACATGTAAATAATTGTCGGTATCTTCTTTTTTTACTCCTAAGCATATACAAATACACCTGTGAATATTGTACAAAGTCATGCCACTGTGAATACCTAAAAATTGTGATTTAAAAAAAAAAAAAAAAAAAATATTAAAAAATAATGAATATAAATATTATACGTATATACACACACAAATATATTATATGCATATATATATATATATATATATATATATATATATATGTATATATATTTTGATTTTTCTGTGTTACCTATATATCGGCAAATATATTTATTGTTTAATGTAGTGCATATTTTCAATTCTATAATATCATATTCATTAATGTTTTTATAAACACGTAAATGTGTATCCAATTCTGGAGAGTATATATTGTTATTGTTATTGTTATTGTTATTGTTATTGTTATTGTTATTATTATTATTATTATTATTATTATTATTATTATTATTATTTGTTTCATTTTTAATATTTTTCATAGAATGATCAAAATTATTGTTAGGGTTATAATTATTTTGTAGACTGGTTGAATGTACATTATTTAAATGATATGTATTATTCATGTTGTTGTATGTATTATTTAGTTCAGGATATATATTATTCATATGTACATTATTGCTGTTCAAATTATTTGGGTTAATTATATTTCTATAATCATTATTTGGATAACTTCTTGTTTCTTCTAAATTATTTTTATTGAGCATATTATAATTAAAGTATTTATTATTACTATAACTATTAATATTGTTATTATGATGGTTGTTATTTATATCTTGGAATAAATTATATATTTGATTCCCCCTGGGAGATGCATAATATGTATTTAAATATTTATCATTATTATTTTCATTATTATTATTATTATTATTATTATTATTATATAATGATGTACTACCAAATTTATCATCAAGCATGTACTTATTTTTTATGTTATTATCAAAAATGTTTGTTTGATTTATATAGGGAATATTATCATTTTTTATAAAACTCTGATAATAATTAGTATAAAAGTTCGGATGATTATTAAATGTTTGCGTCCCCGTTTGATAACTACTTACTGCATGTTCTATAGAAAAGTTAAACTGTTCAATAGCCGGAAAAAATGTAATGTTTTCGTTTTTTATTTTTTTTATTTTTTCTATAATACATTCCACATAAGGCATTAAAGAAGGATACAAAATTAATGCTTTAGTTAAAAAATTGGAATATATAAATGTTTTATACAGTTCATCTTTACTGAACTTTTTGAAATGTATACATTTATCTATGTAAAAATTAGTGTTGATCAATTTTATTAATTTTCTTTTTATTTCATGATCATCTTCTTCCTTAATCTTATCATTTTCATGAAGATGATTTTTGGTTTTATAAGAGTAATTAATTTTGAAATCATCAAAAGATTTGTACAATATAATATTATTATTGTTTATATTATCTTCCTCTTCATTTTTATTTAATATAATATCATTTTTATCTTCTTTTCTATCACTCATTTTTTTTTTTTTTTTTTTTTTTTTTTCTTCTTCATAAAAAAAAAAAAAGTAAAGAACAATATATATGTTATAGGAATAAAGAGTTGTGTTAAATTATATATAGGACATACAAAAATAAAAGATAGAAAAACAAATAAATAGAAATATATAAATATATGTAAAAAATGTACTGTAAAAAAATAAAATAAATAAAATAATAATAATCAAAACGGACGTAATTTTTCCTGTATGTATCTATACATTCACATGTATGTATTGTATATATATATATATTATATATATCTATACATTTACACTTATATAAATATATGTGAAAACATAGACTTATGTAAGTATATTTATACATTTATACTTATATAGATACATGTATACATTCACATGTATATATATGTATGTATGTGTATACATTTACACATATATAGATATATGTATACATTCACATGTATATATTTTTATTGGTAAACATTTTAATATTTTTTATTTTATAGACGAGAAGGATAAGTGAATATATCCATGGAAGATTTATATGTAAGTATATATATAATAATATTTAAATATTATGTATATGTATAAACATTTAGACATGTAATTTTACTTATATAAGAAGGAATATATATATATATATATATATATATATATATATATGTATAATCGTACAGTTAACGTATTCTTATATTTTATATAAGAACTTTGTAAAAACAATACAACATAAGCGATATTGTATAAAGAGGCAAAGAAAAAGAAAAAAAAAAAAATTATTCTTAAAAAAATTATTGTCTGAATGATATTAGAATAAAGAAAATTTTTTATTTTTGCAAATAAAAAGTATTAGAAGAAAAAATTAGAAAATATAAAAGAATAATGAATTATATATTTTCATTTATATCTATAATTTTTATATATTATACCATGTTGTTTTATTTTTTTATTTTTTTATTCTTTTATTTTTTTGTTCTTTTATTTTTTTATTTTTTATTTTTTTATTTTTTATTTTTTTGTTCTTTTATTTTTTTATTTTTTTATATTTTTATATTTTTATTTTTTTATTTTGTTTTTCTTAATTTTACTTTTTTTATAATTTATTCTTTTATTTTTATTTATTGATACACGTATTTTTACACATATTTATTTTTTTCTTTTAAATAATATATATATATATATATATATATATATATTTTATATAATATGTGTATATACAGTTGCGTGAGAATAATAAGAAAAAAGAAGGAAATAAAAAGAAATAAAAAATATGATCTTTATTGTTAGTATATTTTACCATTATTCATCTATATTCTGAAAATAGATCAAGTTCATATTTATTTTATAATTTTTTTTTTTTTTTTTTTTTTTTTTTTTAGATAACCGAGATGCGTTATATGAATTACTATTTATTTATAGGACAAGATCATTTTTAGCTCAAAAGAAAAATAAAAAGGAAAATAAAAATAAATAAATATATATATATATATAGATATATATATATTTATATATATATATGTGTGTATACTTACTATTGAATAATATTTCACTTTATATATATGTGAAGAAAAACAAAAATTTGATCCTTTTTTGTATTCCCTTATTTTTATATTTTTATTTTATTCCATTTCTACATAACGTTACTTTAGAAAATGGATTTATTTGGAATTTTAATTTTTTATTTTTTATAAGGTACTTTTAAAAAAAAAAAGTTGAAAGATGCTCAGTTTTTTTTTTTATTTTTTTGCAAAATAATATATTTATATTACAGCTATTTGTTGTCCACTTCAATATTTTCAATGTGTGCATTTTTTATTGGAAGGGAACAAAACATTAAAATGAAAATATGAATAAATACATAATGATATTTTCATGTCTAGTATTTAAATAATTTTAAAAAAATAAAAATAAAAATAAAAATAAAAAATTAAGGCATAAGAATATTTAATTAAGTATACTTTTTCAATATAATTCATGTGTTTATATATATATATATATATATATATATATATATATATATTTTCATAAGAAATAGGGAACATAAAAATAATACACCTATATTTTTATTTTAAATAATAAAAAAAAAAAAAAAAAAAAATTACTTAGTATTTATTCGTAAGTATTACGAAAGGTCATATATTATATATGTAAATATATGTTTTATAAAAATGATATGAGCGAATATAAACATTTGTTATTATTTACCTATCAAAATTTAAATAAACATTTTAATCTTTTTTTTTGCAAAATGAAAAAAAAATCTGCTATTATATTATCATTTCTCATTAAGACGAAATAAAAGAAAAATTCGAAATTATAATCTTAATTAACGATTAAAAAATATATATATATATATATATATATATATATATTTATATCTATATATTAATTATATTATTCCAATAATCTTCATATAAGTTCAAAAAAAAAAAAATGAAATAAAATAAAGTACATATATGTAAAAGTAGTAAAAATACATTTGTCATATAAATATTTAAATGTTCTCGTAAAATATGAAGAAGAATAATGTTAAAATAATGTAATTTAAAAAAAAAAAAAAAAAAGAAAAAAAAAAAAGTACAATTTTATATGACACTAATATAATATTATATATAACATATTTGTTTATTTTTATTTCTTAAGAATATTGTTATATATTTGCTTAAGATCATTTTAAGTAAACAAAAAAAAAAAAAAAAAAAAAAAATTATTATAAATAAAGGTATGCGTGATATTTAAGTCAATATAAGGCCAAAAAAAAATAAACTTGCCAAAAAAAAAAGAAAAAAAGAAAAAAAGAAAAAAAAAAAAAGAAAAAAAGAATTATGATGGCATAACTAATGTATAATATATTTAAAATGTTTATATTATATATTATGTAGCCTACTTTTTTAAAAATAGTAATATGATAAATAATAAAAGAATTCATAAAATAAAATTTATATATAATAAAATAATAGTAATAATATATATATATATATATATATATTATATTCCTTTTAAGAGATAATTTCAATATAAACAGAAAAATAGGGAATATGACAAGAAACGGTAACAAATAAAATAAGATATTCATTAAAAGGATTTTATTTCGTTTTTAAAATGCAATGAATTTTTTCCTTAATAAATAAATAAAATTATAATTTTTTTTTTAGTACCTTTAACAAATTATGAATTTACCATGGATGAACCAGTGAAAGACACTGTGGTTTGAACATTGAAATAAAAAAAGAAACATAAGCATATGTTTGTGTATGCATATGAACTTGTATTTGTTTTATTATTATTATAATTTTTTTTTTTTTTTTCAATATATTTTGATCACAGATAAGAGACGCAAAGAGCATTTATAAAAAAATCTTATATGTATGTTTTCATCAATATGATGACGAAAATACAATAAAAAAATGTAATATAGGAATATAAGAAAAAAGTGTTCAAACATTTTGTAATGATAGTAAATATATATATATATATATATATATATATGTATATTTTTTTTTTTTTTTTGTCAAGGGGATTTATGGGGATCTTTTATAGTATATATAACCTTATCAATGTAAGGAAAAATATATCTTAATTTATTTTTATTTGCCCCCATATATATGAAAAATATTGATAAATATTATAATATAATTTATATATTTTGTTTCTTTTTTGTTTATTCCTTTTTTTTTTTAGTTGTATATTTTTGGATAATGAAATTGTTGATAAGAAGAATACCTTTGGTTATTTTTTTGTTTTCTTTTTTATTGGTCATATTTTAGTATCCTTAAATTTGTCTTTATTGCATATAAATATGTAAGAACAAGAATTATTGATATACTTTTTATTTGGAATTTTAAATGAAAATAAAATTTGTAGTGGTTATATTGGGTAGTGGTACATGGTATATATATAATATATTTGCTTGAATAATATATATATTAATTTTTTTTTTTTTTTTTTTTGTAGACCATTTTTTCAGTCTTTATGCATTATTAGTTATTCATTATTTCCTTTGATACTTTCTTCGTTCCTTAATTTATTTATCTCAACACATGTTTTACGCTTATTATTTTGCTTGTTATCAATAGTTTGGTCATCCTACAGTAAGACAAAAAATAATAAATAAATAAATAAATAACTATATATATATTATATATATAATTGTCAAATTTGTTTTTTTTTTTTTTTTTTTTTTTTTTTTTTCAAGATTGTATTTTAATTTTAGCAAGGTTTATAAAAAGTAACAGGTTACTTATTTCATTTTTTCCTATTTGCTTATTACAACTTTTTTTAGCTAGTTTTTTATTGATTAAATAAATTTAACCCATTTTATAATTATTACCACTATATATATATATATATATATATATATAATTTTTTTTGTTTTTATATATATTTATTTAATATAAGTATGTTTACCAATTTTTTAATTAATTTTGTTTTTTCATGTTCATAAATTTATTCTGAAATATATAAATTTTGAAGAATAAAAAGAAAAAATAATTAAAATAAATTTAATGATTAAATTATTATCACATAAAATTAAGATAGTTATTGGAAGAAATGGAAAATGAAATTGGAATAATAAGAATATATAGATGTGGTGTCTTTTAATATATAGCCTATCCTATTATATATATATATATATATATATATATATATATATAATATATTGAACACAATGTTTTTATAGGACAATGATTAGATATATTATGTCTTAGAATTATACAAGGATAAAAATAATTTAAAAATACATGTGATCATTTATTTTTCTTTCACAAATGTTACGAGGGAATTTATAAAATGATGGATATAATTTGTAAATTTAATTTTCATTAAGAATTATAGGAGAATTTAAGTTTTACATATTATGTATATAAATATATATATATATATTTATGATTTTATATGATGAAAAAAGAAGAAAATAATAATAATAATAATAATAATAAATATAATAAATAAGATAATAAATAAATAAATATATAATCAATAAAATAAAAAGCGATTCATTATTTCAAAATTGATATGATTATTTCTGAGGGAATATAAAAATGATTTTATGTATTCATATTTATTATTATCATTTTTATAATCATATGTAAATTTAAATACTAGTAGCATTAATTTTATTAATTTTTTCTCAGCTTTTTGTACTTCTATATCATTCATATTGTATCCCTTTTTTAATAGCCATACAGCCCTGGTATATAAATTACTGTCTAAAAATAAAATTATATTTTGTATGTACTTATATTTTTCATTATTTAGTAAGTGCCAATAGACATTAAAAATTGTTTCATGTTCCTAGGAGAAAAAAAGAAGAGAAAAAAATGAAAAAATTAAAATCATCAAATTAACACAGAAAAGGGAGTGAATATATATAAATATATATATATATATATATATATATGTATGTATGTATAATGGAACGTACCTGTGCTGAGTGTTTGGATAAGTATGTTTGTTGTGGACACAAGGTAGATGTGAAGTAATGATAATTATTCATAATGTTTTTGTAACAATTATATATTGCATAGGGTATATTAAAAGTATTGTAGGCTTGATTAAATTGCAAAAATTTGAAGTTACATGTTAGTTTAAATCTGCATAGGGCACTGTTGCAACATATATAAGAAGGGCAAATTGTCCATCTATAAATAAATAAATAAATATATATATATATATGTATATATTATGACATATATTTATTAATTTATTTATTTTTACCTTTTGCTTCTGTTACTAAAACCAACTGAAGATATTGAATAATTTCTTTTATTATATCTTACATTATTATTATTATTATTAAGGTTACTATTGTCATTATTATTATTATTATTAGCATTAATATTATAATTTTTTGTCATTTTTGAAATAAGTTGATTAAATGAATTGTGGTATAATTGTTTTCTTCTTAATATATTTAATAAAATATGAAAATTATAATAGTTATTTAATGTATGTGGAATTGTGTTTATAATATTGACATTTTTATTTTCATTAAGATTATTATTTTTTAATGTGCATAGCACATCAGTATTACTATATGGTTTCGCTTGATCACACTTTTCTTTTTTGAATAAATGATTATTTTCGTTATGCATATTTTGTAAATGTATCATATTATTGAATATATTTAGGTAATTGGAATTATTATTTATTTTGTTAGTTTTTATTAAATCTTGTATAAAATTGGTGGGTGTACATATATTATTATATATATATGATGGATTCATATGATTATAGACATCATTATATATAATATTATGATCATGATTATAAGGATTATTATTTTTATTGTGGTCATTATAATTTTGCTCATTGGAATTAAGATCATTCAAATATGTTATTTCATTTTCCCCTGTACAATTAAGGTAATTAAGTGTGTTAGTTTCCTTTTTTCCATGATTGATACTTAAAATTTGATTATTATATACATATGGATATTTCTGATAATTATATTCCTTATTATCATTTATATGAGCATTATTTTGTGTTACATTGAAAATATGATTTTTCCAATTACATTGAACATTTGACAAAGGTATATAACTATTATATGAATTATTTGTGTTTTTTTGATTCCATGTATTAATAATATTATTGTTATATGTTTCAAAGGATGGATAATTATATAACTGTATCCTTTGATTATTTTCATATATATTATTATTTTGAATTATATTTGATTGATTATTTAATGAGTTCTGTAAAAATGTATTACAAGTTCCATCCTGGCTTTTATTAATAATTGAGTTATAGTAATAATCATTTAACTTATTAATTTTTAATAAATTGATATAATTATTTAAATTATAATTTTTTAGTAAATTTAAATGATCAGTACAAATGTTAATGTACTCTTTGTTCGTTGTGTTTTTTACATTTGTTAAAATGGTATTATGGTTATTTTCGTCTTCTCTGCATAAATTATTTTCATTATCAATATGATGTATCTTATTAATATTGTTGATATGTTCAAAATTGTTTCTATTGTTAAAATTGTTTCTATTGTTAAAATTGTTTCTATTGTTAAAATTGTTTGTACTGTCAAAATTGTTTGTACTGTCAAAATTGTTTGTACTATCAAAATTGTTTGTACTATCAAAATTGTTTGTACTATCAAAATTGTTTGTATTCTTTATGTTCATTAAATAATTTATATTATTTGTATCATTATTATTATTACTAGCATTATCATTATTATTATTATCATTATTATTATCATCATTATTATTGTCATCATTACTATCATTATTATTATTAATTATGCTTCCCTTAATGTTCCTTTCTAAAATATCATCATTTTTATTTTTATCTACATGAATAGGATTATCCATTTGTGTATCGATTTGTACAGAAGAGAATTTATTTCCTGCCTTGTTATATTTCGTATTCATTACATTGTAACCATGATAATTATAGCAATTATTATTATTCATATTATTCATATTATTCATATTGTTATTATTATATGAAGGGCATTTATTATTGACATAGACATTGTTTGAAGAGAAATTACTCATATTTTCATAACTGCCATTTGTATTATATGCTACATAATTATTATAATGTTGTTTATTTTTTATATTATCACACATTGCAGACACATTATTTTTTTTATCATATTGCTCATCAAATTTGTAATATAAGTATTCATTTGAGTTTATTTCATTGTTACTATATTTATTATTATTATTATTATTATTATTATTTATATTATCACAACAGGTACTAATTGAATCGTTTTTTAAGAGGCATAAATTACTATTAATTTGGTTATAATTATCTTCATTCATATTTATATTATGTTGTTCTAATATCATGTTCTTATTCGTATTATTATATTGTGATTTAATAATATTAGACGTGTTATCATTTACTATATTATTCTTCTTGTTTTGAATATTAATATAATTATTATCGTTATATTTATATTCTTCGTTCCTACAACAATTATAATAATAATAATGATCATTATTATTATTGTTATTATTATTATTATTATTATTATTATTATTATTACTATTACTATTACATATGTATTTATAATGATCATGATTTATGTTATCATTATTCATGTTATTTATATTATTATTATAAAGGATGTTTTTTTTGTCATTTTCCTTGTATGAGTTAACATGTGTGTTTATATTTATATCATTGATATTGGTGTTTATATTATAATTGTTTATTTGGATTAGTTGGTTATTTTCAGAAGTCGCAATATTATTATAATTTATGTGGTAATAATTTTGTGGCATATAATTATTATTAATATTATCATTATTAAGATTATACATATTATTATTAGTGTAATTATTATATGAAATATTTGAAATATCTAAACCATCTGTATTATAATTATTTTCCACATTATGTATTAAACTATTATTATTTGTGTCTGTTGTGTTGTTATTGTACTTTATTTGTTTTGTTTGTTGAATATTAAATATTTCTATATTATCATTATCATTATTATTATTGTTATCTATAGGATCATTTTTATTATTACCATCGACGTTAACATGATTATTTTGAATCACATATTCAGGAATGTTATTAAAATTATGATTTGCCATCATTTGAGGACAGTTCATTTTTTCTGGGGCAGTAATAGCAGAATAATTTTGACATATTGGATATCTGGAATTTATTGTATATTCATTATTTGTATGAATTGCATCATTTGTTAATTTATTGTTTCCACTTTCTATGTGTAATTTGTTTGTAATTTTAGTTGAATCATTGTAATATGTTCTTATATCATGTTGATTATTTTTATCATGATATATATTACTATTATGTTCATTTAAATTATTTTCATTTTTTGAAGGATACGGTAAAATATTTATTTCTTCATTTACTATATTATTATTTACATGTTGTACTTCATTGTTATATGCATTATTCCATTTCGTATTGTTAATATTATTATTAGATCTCATTTCTTTTTTTTGATCATTTAATTTTTGTTCTTGTACTACTAGATTAGATATTAAAATATCTGTTTGGTTATTTACATATGTAAAACAATTTGGTAAATTTGGTGAATTTGGTAAATTTTGTGAATTTGGTAAATTTGGTGAATTTGGTAAATTTTGTGAATTTGATAAATTTTGTGAATTTGGTAATTTTTGTGAATTTGGTGAATTTTGTGAATTTGGTTCATATATATTTTTTTTTTCAGGTAAGGAACATGTTTCATATTTATTGTCTGAATGAATATTCTTTTGTTCTTGTATTGTATTTTTTGTGATATAATTATGAACATGGTTTGAATAATGCTTATATAAAATATTATTTTCATTAAATGTCTGGTGCACATTTTTTTCGTTTTTGATGTAAGAATAGTTGTTATTATTTATTTGTAAATCATTTTTCACGTTATATGAATTTGCATAATTGTTATTACTATTATTATTATTATTATGATTATTGCTACGACTACTATTATTACTATTATTACTATTATTATTATGGTTATCATTTTTATTTTCTTTATTACTGTGTGTATTTATAGAAACGTCCTCATTCAGAATATCATGTGACAGACCATTTTGTACAACACGATTATTTAAATATGCTGTAATTATTTTCTCATCATTATTCATAATGGAATTGTTAATTTCATTTAATTCTATATAACCATTTTTATGATCATTATTATTATCTATAGTATTATTTATACATTTATATGGATTTGTATTTGTTAATTCTTCATTTGATATATTTTTTAAAGATTTATTATCATGATAAAATATATTAATTTTTTTTTTTTTTTCGTTTTCATTTAGGTCAAAATATGAATTAATAAAATTATGGTTCTTGTTACCATTTGAATTAATATTATTTATATATATGTTTATATCTTTATGTTTTTCTTCTTCATATTTATTATCTTTGTTTGTCTTATCAATATCATCGTGATAATTATTTATATGATCATTTGTATTATAAGATGAAGATATATTTAAATTTAAATTTTTTTTATAATTTTTATCTGTTGGAGAATTATCTAATATGCTATATTCATTTTTAACAGAACTGGTAATATAATTATATGTTTGGTTTTGTTCATTATTTGTTGATATATCTTTTTGTTCTTTGTTAATAATTATATCATTATTATTTTCATTTTTTCTTATATTTATTTGTGTATCTATATTTTTATATACGTTTATGTTTATTTCATTTGAGGAATGTGTATATGCATGTTTTGTTATCACTTCTTTATTATTATTTAGAAATTGGATTTCATTATTTTTCAATATATTATTTTGATAAGGTGTGTATATATTATTTATATTATTTAAATTTTTCAGATTGATAATGTTATCCATATTGTTCATATCATTTTTAATATTAAGGTTTTGATTTAATGTGTTTATGTCATTTTCATCTATTTCGTTTTCTTTCAAAATAAGTGTATTATTTTGGTTTATAGACCTATAAACTTGTTCATTTGTTTTATTTGTTTCTTCTTTTGATTTTTTTTCAATAATATGTTCTTCCTTATGACCATTCATTATAATATTATTAGCTATATGTTTTTGTATTTTGGGAACGTCATTAGATGAAGGCATGTGTTGAGTAATATTGTAGTTGGAATTGTATAATTCGTGGTTAGGCATATATAAGCACACCTGATTACTATTGCTATTGCTATTACTACTATTGTTACAATTATTATTATTATTATTATTATTATTATTATTATTATACATATCATTTGTAAAATTAGAATTGTTATATTCATTATCGTTTACACTTATATGTATAGAAATAGTGTTACTATCATATACATTATCATCCATAGATATATTATTGTTTATACAATTTTTGTTTAGTTGATTATTAATTGTGTGTTTATAAGGTTCGTTGTTAAGATGTGGGTCTATATACGGGATATAATTATTACTATTTATTTGTGGATATACATTACTTTCATTCATATAATTATTATAATTACTAATAATATTATTAGAAATGATAAAGTTATTATTATTATTATTATTATTATTATTGTAAATATTAGAAGCATAATAATCATTCATTTGAATATTATTTTTCAATTCATTCATATTTATGCTACTGTCAGGGATAGAATTATCATTTTTTATATTTCTATTTTGATAATCATTATTTGTCTTCTTATTATTACACAAATTATTTTGTGAATTTATACTTGAATTATTTATAACTGATGAAGTGTCATCATTTATATGTATTTTTTCTTTCATGATATTATAGTTTGTGTTATTAAAATTTTCCATATTATTATGATAAAGGTCATAATCTTGTGTACTCTTACTATTAGTATTATTATTTAGATTTATCATTTTGTTCATATGATTACTATTATTTTGGTATATATGTACATTATTATAATGTGTATTCGCTTCAGTTATATTAATATCCTCCTCTTTGTTTTTTTTTTCTGTATCGAAATAATTTTGATTTAAATAAACATTATTATCATTTTGATTATTCATTATATATGGATCCAAATTTATATTTGTATAATTTTGTGTATTTATCATTTCGTTAGTTGTATTGTCATGTTCATAATCTGGGATATGTTGTACATAATTCATTTGCTCTTTTATTTTATAATGTCCATTTGATGGGTTGGTTATATAATTTTGATTCTGTTCAGAATTTTCATCATCTTGTGTATTATCACATTTTTGAGGTATATCACATTTTATATATGATTTATTTTTATCACATAATATTTTCTGCTCGTTCAGATTGTAATATTCATCATTCTTGTTTATATTATTTGATATATCGTTTTGATTTTTTCCATTTGATTGTTGAGGATTTATATTGTTCATTTGATGATTTTTTGATATTTTTGTATATTCATTTTTTTCTGAGTGAATATAACATAAATCATTAATATGAGCTAGATGATTGTTTATCGGTTGTAAAATGGGTGCATTATTTTGGTCATGATTATTTTGTATATAAATATTATTATAGTAATTATTAACATGGTTGGTGTTATTCATATAATAGCAGTAATAATTATTGTTGATATTATTATGCATATAATTATTCATAAAATAATAATTATTGTTATTATTATTATGATTAATACTTATGTCATTATTATTGTTATGATTAATAATACTTATGTCATTATTATTATTATGATTAATACTTATGTCATTATTATTATTATGATTAATACTTATGTCATTATTATTATTATGATTAATACTTATGTCATTATTATTATTATGATTAATACTTATGTCATCATTCTTATTATGATTAATAATCCTTATGTCATTACTATTAATATTAAGGTTACTAGTCTGATAACCATTTTGTATTTGTTCATTTCCTAATATGACAGATGATGTTTGTGAATATTTTTCCTTTATAATAGTTTGCATGTTTGGTGTTGTATTAATTTTGTCATTTATATGTTCATCATATAACTTTGTATAAATATTATTTATTGTACACAAATTATTTAAATTCCAATTTATTTGATTAAATTGTATAGGTTTATTAAAATATTTTACAGATGATAGGATATTGATTTTATCATTTTTTTGATTAAATAATTCATTTTTTTTTAATGATAACATAGTACCTTTTTTACATAAATCTGTAATATAAAAACAATAATCATCATGATAATTTACAAGTTCACTAATTTTTCTTCTATTCATTCTTTTGCTAAATTTTTTATATGTTTCGTTTTTTTTTTTCATAGAAATGTATATATCATCTGTTTCTCTTTCTATTTTTATTTCATCCTTTTTGTTATCTTTAATATGTTCAATGTTTTCTTTTATATTAATTCCATTTTTTGTTTTATTCATATTATTTAGAATAAAAGCATTTTCCTGTTCTTCATTTTTATTATCTAATAAGGTTAAATGTTTATGGTTGTAGGACATTTCATTATTACCATTATAATTTATTAAATATTGATTATCTTCACAGGATTTAGTTTTTTGGATATTATTATTCATTTCTCTTTCATTATGTTTAATAGTATTCAAACAATTCTCTTCATCTATAATTATTTTATCATCATCATTATTTTCATTAATATTATTATTATGTTGTGTTGTATTATAATTTTGTGTTGTATTATAATTTTGTGTTGTATTACAATTTTGTGTTGTATTATAATTTTGTGTTGTATTATAATTTTGTGTTGTGTTATAACTTTGTGGTGTATTATAACTTTGTGGTGTATTATAACTTTGTGGTGTATTATAACTTTGTGGTGTATTATTAATTTTTTTTTTTTTTCCTTTTGATACGTCCTCCTTTTTATTTCGATCCTCCGTTGTACTGTTCATTTTTAATATTTCGTCACATTTATATAAGGATGGTTCTTGGTTTTCCTTTCCTTTTTGTTGATCATATGGCATATAAGATTGTATATCCAAATTATGTGTTTTCCCTTGTTCATTATTATACATGTACATTTTTTGAATGTCATTATTTATTTCTTTATTTATATTACAATCCCTTTCATTATTCATATCGTGTAATTTATTTTTTTTTTTGTCATCTATAATGTCTTGTTTTTTTTCATTTTTTTTATTTAATGGACATGAATTTGATTTATTCATAACCTTTTTATTTACATTATTTTGTTTACATTCATTATTTAATGGATAGTTTCTTTTTTTTTTTTTATTATTATTGTTCTTTTCCTTTTTAGAAATTTTGGTATCATTAGATTCTTCAATGTTAGGATTAATTTTATAATTTAAAAAAAAGTTCTTTAATTTTTCATCAAATATTTTCATATCATCTCCATCGGATTTATCTTCTTCATTTTTCATATTATTTCTTTCCTCTTCATACTTTTTTCGTATATTATGTATTTTAGTTAGTACGATTAATCCGATATCGAAATGCTCAAAAATAAAATTCAAATCATTCTTTGGCATGAAATAAGAAAAAAAGCTAAAAAATATTCTTTTATTTTCGCTTCTTAAAAACATAGGCACATGTCTTGGTTTCCCTTTTCTCATTTTTTCTTTATTTTTAATAATTTCTTCTTTTTAAATTAAAAAAAAAAAAAAAAAAAAAAAAAAAGAATATATTGAAAATAATTGTATATTTTTTTTCTATAACTCTGAATGTCAATTTTTGGATAGGACAATTGGGAGGGGTAAAGAAAAAAGAAAAAAGAAAAAAAAATTATGCACCAACAAAAAAGGTTGTCAACTAAAATATGTAACACAATATAAAAATGATAAAACAATATATATAGATATAAATATAAAGATATATATATTCTATATTTTTTTATTTATTATTCTTTAAAATTTTTTTGATAATATTATATATAAGCACATTTTCAAGATAAATAGATCATTCTATTTATTTTTTTTTTTTGTATTTTGTGTATCCTACAATTTATAAGTTCATATGAATTCTTGTATATATATATATATGTATATATGTATATGATTATCTTAAGATAATATTAATATTTTATAAAAAAAAAAAAAAAAAAATTTAAGGTAATGTATAAAGACTATATAAATATAAATGTAAATATAAATATATATATAAGCATATAATGAATATGAAAATATATTTTGCTGGTTATATAAAATTAATATTATATATATCATATACTTTTTTTTCCTTTTTTGCAAAATTTTTATTTGTTCTAAAATGTAGATATAAAAAATACAACATATTTGTAATGAAATGACATCTATATGAATCTTTACAACTTAAATAAAACTTATTTAATATTTAATAGAATTTTACAATATAAATAAATATACACATATATATATATATATATATATATATTTATATATTATTTATATGTAGTCTATTTTTATTTTTTTTATTTTGGATGTGTATATAAAAAAGTATGTGGCATATGAGGGAAAAGAAAAAATGGTACGATAAAAGCTACAAAATATTATAAAAAGGATATAATAAAAAAAAAAGAAGAAAAAAGAAAATTCAATATGTTCCTCATTAAAAAATAAAATCTTAAAAATTATATGAATATAATTGTATATATATTAAAAGAAATACTATATATAGAGAAAGAGAAAAAAAAAAAAAAAGAAAAAAAAAAAGTATCAATTTATATTTATATATGATTTTTTTTATTTTTTTGTTACGATAAATTTACAGTATGAATCTCATATTATTAAATAAATATAGGAGTGTAGCTTTTAATATTACACTAGGTCAGTTATAAAAATATCAACATTTGTGTATTTATATATATAATATATTTTATTATTTATATATTATATTAAATAATGTATCCATATATGTAAGAGAATAAAAACAAAGAGGCATATTAAAATAAAATAGCATAAAAAATAAAATGTTAATATTCATATGCAGGTGCATTAATTTTTATTAATTATTTATTTAGGTTAAATCTAGCATAGGGTTATCAAAAAAAGAAAAATAAAAAAAATATATATATATATATATACTTTATTTAATTCATTGCATGTAATTTTTGTGTCCACATAAAATATTTAATTAAAGAAATTAATAAACAATAATAATGTAGAGAAAATATTTAATGGGAAAAAAAAATAAATGTACGAATTAACATATCAAATTATATATATATATATATATATATATATATATATATTTGTTTATATTTATAAACACATATAGATATACGCATATATCATTTTGGTGTTATACATTATGAAATATATGTAATAACTTCCATTGTTTAATAATATATTAATTTTTGTACTTAATTATATGTTTTTTTTAGCGATTTTTTATTGATCCCTTTTTATTTTTTTTTTTTTTTTTTCACTTCAAATATCAATGATGTTACATGCAAGAGAATCCACAAAAAAATAAAAACAAATAAAATAAATAATATATATATATATATAATAAATATTATTATTACATATTTTAATGTTAATATAAATATTATTTAAATATTTTTTCCTTTTTTTTCCTCCCCCTCATTTTGTGTATATTATATTTTTACACCTACATGCTTATGAACAAATTTATGTATGAGCATTATAAAGTTTTTAATGAAGTCATTTATTTTTTCGAATATAGTTTTTTTTTTTTTTTTTTTTTTTTTTTAATGTTCATCTACATATTCATAATTCATTTGTGAAATATTATGATTGTGGCTGTTTTTCGTTTTATAAAATTATACTTCTGTAGACCTTACAATATAAAATTTATATGTATTTTATACATGTAATATATATATATATTCACATTTTATATTTTTTTTTTTTTTTTTTTTTAAATTGTTAAATGCTCTTTTATATATAAGCATGCATTCATAATAATTTAAAATATCTATTCATATATATATGAATAATAGTGGTTCAAATAATATATATATATATATATATATATATATTTATATATTTTAATTGTAATTTTTTTCTTCCCTTTTGTGTATACAAAATTATAAAGTATTCCATTTTCTCATATGAAATTACAAGCACAGAAAAAACAAGGAACAAAAAAAAAAAAAAAAATTAAGATTAAGAGAATACAATGAAAGGATGAATAAATAATATTTACATAATATATATATATATATATATATATATTGAAGGAAAAAAAATTTAATTTACATATAATATTCATGAACAACAAAAGGTCAATACTTTTAGAAATATCTGATTCACTTGATATTATATATATATATATATATATATATATATATATTGCTTTTTTTATAAATTTTATATGAGAATAAATTTGTGTTCTTTATAAAATAAGAAAAAAAAAAAAAAAAAGGATTAAAGAAAATTATCTTACTTTTTTGAATACTTTAATTTTTTTTAATTATATAATAAAATGCATACATTATTTTTTTTGGCAACAATGTAGATTGTACATATGAATTTTACAATACTTAAAAAAAGGAAATGTAAAAAAAAAATGAAGTACCTTATTTTTTTTTTTGAGATTTATGTTTTTTGCATGAAGTTTCATATTAATAATAATGTCGACGTAGATATATTACATTATTATAATATAAAGATATTAAAATATATGAGGACGTCCTTTTTTTTTTTTTTTTTTTAGGAGGTGAATAATATTTATATATGTATTAAATAAACGACTATAAAACAATAAGAGGTGTCCTACAAATAAAAATTAATAAAATAATTATATGTGTGTATATAATTATGCACTATTTTGGTTCGAGTTTACTCTATATTTGTAATGTATCTTTAAAAATTTTACTGTTTTTTTAATTTTACATTAATTAGTGTTTCTTTAAAAAAAAAATCGGTATGTTTGTTATAAAACAATCTAGTAGAAATACTTATAGGAGGAAGAGAATATATGAATATATATGTGAATATATTTTTTGATATGATTGTAATAATATATATGGACTAAATATATATATATATATATATATATATATTTATTTATTTATTTATTATTATACTTTACTCCTTGATCTTTATTATCATTAAGAAAAATTTCAACAATAATTTTATATTCATTAGATGTTAAGGCTGAAATATATATATATACATATAATGTAATATAAAAAAAATATGGGGACGGTGAAATTACTTTTATATATATATTTTTTTTTTTTTTTTTGGTGTAAATATACTTTTGATGTGATTTTTAATAATATTGGATAATTTTATTGATAATTCTTTCTTATCATCCGTATTTTTCAAATTATTCCTTATATCATTATTAACTAGAGTCTTTAAATTATTAATTATTTTGGTCTTCATTCTATTGAAATATTAAGCATACATAATATATATTTATATATATATATATTAAAAAATAAAATTGAAGAGAGATATTATAAAATTTCTTGGATTCTTATTAATATTTCCTAAGATTTATTTTAAAAAAGACAATGTATGATAAAGGGACACATTATATTTTACAATTACTATAAAAGAAGTTACATATTTTTATTTGTAATATGCCTACAATAATGTTAGTCATTATATACATATATATAATATATATTATATATGTGTGTATACATAGAATTTATTTTATAATCTCTTTATTATGTGTAATAAGAATAATTAACTTATATTATTTATTAAGGATATCACGTTAATTAAAAGAAAAATAGATATATATATATATATATATAATTATTGAAGTACTTGTTCATAAAATGGTTATTATTATAAAGTGTATTAATTTGTACTATATCTAATATTATGTATGTTTGTTATGCACACAAATGCATCTTATTTCCTATAAAGCGTATTTTATTTTATTTTATTTTATTTAAAAGGGCTTGAAGAATATAGGTTTCAAAATATTAATAAATATAAAATTGCAACAATATTTTTATATTGTCAAAATGGAGGATATACACTTTATATTTTCTTCTTCTTATATTTTTTTATTTATTTCTATAAATTAATATATGTTTATATACTTTATTTTTATCGTCAATTTTTTTTACTTAAGATTATCAAATTATGTCTTATGTAGAAAAAAAAAATATATATATATACATATATATAATATATGTGTGTATATTATGTCTAATTATTTATGTTATTGTATGTACACAATATAATGTTATTTTTTTTTTTTTTTTTTTTTTTTTTTTTTTTATAATTTTATGTTTGTGGTTATATTCTTATTACTGTTATTTTTATTATTAGTAGTAATATTGTTGTTGTTATATATTTTCTAACCTTCATAATTTTATTATAACGCTTTTTATTTAATATATAGACATGATATTTTACAATTAACTTTATATATTATTTTCTTCCTAATATTTTCTTTTATTATTTTTTTCTCTATAAGTATATTTGTATATATACCATGAACATATGTTAGTAAGAAAATTATATTTTTTTTTTTTTTTTTGAAAGTTCAAAAAAAAAATATTAAATACATGACCATATTATTATTATATATAAATACATATATAAAGTTTATTTGATAAAATTTTTTCTGTTCTTTTTGTACTTAAATATATTTATTTGTTTTAGTATAACCATTGGCATATACATATACATATTTATTATAATTTTTTTTTTTTTTTTTTTTTTTTTGCTTAATTAATTTTATTACATAAGATGTTTTTACATATTCATTATAATTGTTTTACATATATATAATATGATTGTCTTTTATTTGTTTAATTAGAAATAAATTAAGCTTATTTTTTTTAAAATGTTGTAATCTACTTGTCTTGTCTTGGCTTTTTTTTTTTTTTTTTTTTTTTTTTGTTACTTTTTTTAAGGAAGCACTTTTATGCATATAATTTTTTTTTTTTTTTTTTTTTTTTTTGTACCTATATTTTGTACTAGGAAAATATGATGAAACGGTTATTATTTTATGTGTCTAAATATAATAAGAATATTTATAATTGTTGTTAAATATAGTATGAATAAGCTTGTCCTTTTTTTTTTTTTTTTTTTGTTTTTTCTTTTATATTTATGTCTACAGAACATTTAAAAAAAATAAATAAAATAAGAAGTAGTAAATTAAACAGAATTAATTTTTAATTTTTTTTTTTATACTTAATTTGAGCATTATACATATATATATATATATATATATATATATATATATATATATATTATATTTATATGTGTGTATATATGTGTTATTTTAGTTATATATATTTATTTATTTCTATATGGTTATTATTTAATCAGCATATTAAAAGTGAATCATATTAAAACAACCTTACAACCTCAGAAACATATATATATGTATATATATATATATATATATATATATATATGTTCCTGTTTGTATGAAATAAGTAGTAATATTTATATAGATGTAACTTAATATATTAACGAAAATTATGAATCCATATAAAAATAGTAATGAATCTAAAATATTATATCCTCCTATATATACATTAAATGCTAAAAAATCTTATGAAGAATCAAATTCATTTAATGTTTTGAATGCTTCAATGAAAAAATATTTGGACAAAAATAAAAAAGATACAATAAATGAAGGAGAACAAAATGGTGATATATTTCATTTTAATGTAGATAATAAATTTTTATGGAATTTAGATAAGCCTATTAACATTAATATGAATAGTGAAAAATATTATGTGGAGAATAATTTAATAAGATGTAATAATAAGAATGATATAAATCTCATAAATAATAGAAATGATGAATTGAATTTGAATTATGTACCATGTAATTCATTTATTAACACACCTAATAACTGTCTCAATAAATATACGAATAATAATGTTAATGAAAAAAAGGATATTTTAAAAAATATGAAGGAACCATTTTTTTATTTTTCCAAGGAGAACAAAATTAAAGAAGATAAAAATATTATATCAAAAAGTTATGTTGTTCATAACCTATCGCATATTAATAATTATGTGAATCCTAATAATTCTACAACATTTTGTAATTATGACAATGTGGAAAATAAAAAAACAAGAGGAAGATCTTCAAGTTATGTAAAAAATATCGGAATGTATGTGCATAACAATTTTCATAGTAAAGAGGAGCAGAATAATACTGCTGCGTATTTTTTAAAGAAATCAAATATAAAAGATGATCATATGAACAGTACTAATATTAAGGTTATAAGTAATGATAATAATATTAATAAATATAATTATGATGATAATATACAATATTTATTTAGGAACAATTTGCAAAAAATGTTATATGCAAAAAATATAAATAATAGTAAAAAGAATGATAAAAAAATGTATAGCTCTATAATTTATATAAAAAATCAAGATACTCAAAAAAATAATAAAAAATGTAACAACATTCCAGTTATTGATCCTACAGATATAAATATGAATGAAAAACAAAATGATATATTAAAAATTAATAAAAAGAATATATGTAACGTTGTGGAGAATAATATGACTAAAAATATTATATATGAACAAAACAAAACAAGCGAAATAAAAAATTGTAATGTTAATAGAATAATGTGTTTGAAACATAATAATGAAAAGTTAAAATATCCATTCGGAAAAGTAGACCTTAAGAAAAATGATCATGAAAATTATTATAAGAATTATGTAAATGGTAATTATAATGTGAAATGTAAATATCATTATAATAATAGTAGAAAAATTCTTTGTAGTAATAATATGCTAAATGATCATCTTGTTATGAATAATAAAAATTTTCTTGAAGCCATAAAAACAAAGGGGAATACACATTACGATATTAATAAACTATACAGATACGAAAGTAAGGAATATGAAAATAAAAAAATTAGATTTAGAAGTGAGAACAAGACAACTGATAAAGTAGAAGAAAGTTATTTATTGAATAAGAATAGTTTTTCTAAGAATATGATGAATAATTATAATGGCCTTTATTCTGAGAATGGTAAAATCTGGACAAGTAAGGAAAATACAAATACTTTCAATGGAACATGTGACATGAAATGTAATATTTATAAGAAGAATGAAGATGAATATAATATTAAAAAAGACATCGGAATAATTATTGCTAATAATAATAACAATAATAATAATAATAAGAATAATATATATAATAACATTTGTGTAAGTAAAAAATATACAGAGAATAGTAAGGGACATTATGTAAGAAATGATGAACATAATTACGTGAAATATTATAACGATAATATAACAAATAATAAGAAGAAGGATCATTATATTGTTACTAATGTGTTAGATAATAATACAAAGAATGGAGAAGATATAAACAACGTAAATATAAAGAAAGGAATGTTGTTATCAACTGATTGTCATTATAAGAATGGTTTAAAAAAAAAAAGTAACATTATATATAATAAAGAGAATAATAAATATGTATTTTATAAAGACGACAAAAATGTTATAAAGAATATTATGCATCCTAATAATAAATGGGATAATGAAAATGTATATTGTGATAAAATAAAAGGTAATAAAAATATGTCACCTGTGGGAAAAATTTTAAATTTATCGAATAATACAGAAAAGGATACAAAAGAATATATAAATAATATGGATGTAGAAACAAGCATAATTCAACAAAATAACTATATAAATTATGCATCATCTAAATCTGATGGTATATGTCTTTTAAATAAAAAAAATAATAATACTATAAATCATGAAAATGTAACGCATGTTGCTTCTTCAATATTAGAAAATAAACAAAATTACAATTTACATAACATAAAAATGGATCACAAAATGAATGACATAATAAGCATTGAAGAGGAGGAAAATAATGATAATAGCAACAAGAATAATATAAATAATAATATAAATAATAATATAAATAATAATATAAATAATAATATAAATAATAATATAAATAATAATATAAATAATTATATTGGTAATAATAATAATAATAATAGTAATAGTAGTAGTAGTAATAATTATTATAATTATGATAAACCTATGAATGTCAAAAATGATATGGAAACATATAAATTACAAGTTAGAAAATATATTGATAATATAAAGAATATAAATTATTTATATAGCTCCAAAAAAAAAAGATTTGAAAATAATCAAGAAAGAAATGTTTCTTTAGTTATTAAAAGTGAACCTCTTTTCTTGAAAACTATTAAAACTAATGATAGAAATATAGATTTTATGAAGAATATAAAAAAGAATGACAACAATAATAAATGTGTAGACAAAGATAATTTAAATTATACATTTTGTAATAAAAATAAAAAAATAGGAACATCACCAGTTATTATTAGTAATATTGGGAATAATTATAATTTCAAGAATGATCGAGACAAGAACGGAAATGAGGAGAGTCAAACACATTTTGATATAGTTTATTTAAATAAATTAAATATGAATGCTAAAGAGGAAAAAAAGAAAAGGAAAAAAGAAATTGGAAAAAAAATAAAAAAAATGAAACATACCATCAAATTATTGAAAAAAAAAAATAAGAAAAATAATTTACTATTAAATAAAATTGGAAAAAAAAATATAGATGAAGTTTTCATAGTAGATGAAATATGTGATAATAATAAAGAAATTGAAAAAGGAGAAGATAAAAATAATTATGATATTGAGAGTATGAATGAAAATATAAAATATAATGATTATAAAAGTAATGTATCTAATATTGATAGTCTTATTATAAAAACAATGTCTAATACAATAATAGAAAAGCCTCTGTGCGATAATCATCAAAAGGAGGATGATGTTTTTTATAAGGGAAAAATTATTTGTCCAAATGAAATCTATGATAAGATAGACAATAATATGGAAAAAAAAAAAAGTTATGGTAATAATGATTTTATGAGTAATAAGAAAGAAATAATTTCTGAAAAGGACAAAGAAAAAATAAATCATAATATTTTACATGATAATAATGATAATGATAATAATTACAATAATTACAATAATTATAATAATAATAATAATAGTGATTTTTCTAAAAGTTATAATATTAAAGATATTCATTGTAGTTATGAAGAAAAAAAATTAAATACAGAAAATAATTGGACAGTCAATACAACAAGGGATGATAATTTCAAATTCCCACATGATCATAATAATAAAGAAGGTGGTTATATACAATTTAATAAAGAAAAAGTAATTAAGAATACATATGTAGATAATAATATTGAAAATTCATTTTTAAGAACTAATAATATATCAAATGATATTTCACTTCCATGGAATAAAGATAAAATGGTGAAATTGTTTTTAAATAATAAAAGTAAAGAATCAAATAAAGAAAAAAAAAGTGATGTTATAACAATAAATACGAAATTATCTAGATATGAAAGAGTGTTAATACATACTTGTATATATAAATTAAATTGGAAGAAATATATTGATAATATAAATAAAGGTATGTTTTATTGGATTGGTTATAATATTAACGATTTTGATCATTATAATTATATGAAAAAGAAAAAAATTATTAATAGAATACCATCAATATATATGTATACGAAGAAAAAAACATTAACTTTTTTATTATCTCACTTGTCCTTAATATTTCCTTCCTTATTTAATTTCTATCCAAATACATTTGTGTTACCAGAAAATAAAAATATAATAAAATATATATTGAATAGTAATAATAAAGAATATTATATAATGAAGCCCGATTGCGGTAGTATGGGTATAGGTGTAAAGATAATAAACAAATATAATGATATCAATATTAATATATTGAATGGATATAATAGTTATATAATTCAAAAGTATATTGATAACCCATTATTAATGTATAAAAAGAAGTTTGATTTTAGGATATATATTTTATTATTACCAGGAAAAAATTATCCTAAAATATATTTATCTAAAGTTGGTTTTGCTCGTTTATGTACAGAAGAATATAAAAAAAAGAAACGATATATTTGTAATACATATATTCATTTAACTAATTATAGTATAAATAAAGATAATGATAAATATATAAGGAAAAAGAATATACATGACAAAAATAATAATAAACAATTATTAAGTGATGTTTTCATTTATTTAAAAAAAAATGGATATGATATAGATGATATATGGAAACAAATAAAGAAAATTACGTGTCTAACATCTTTAGCTATTTATTCTTATATAAAAGAAAAAATTAAATATAATTTCCATAATAATTTTTATTTCTATCAATTAATAGGTTTAGATATATTATTAGATAATAATGGAAAAGCATGGTTGCTCGAGGTAAATTCTAATCCTTCTTTAAGGATAGATTATATTGATCCAAATTATGCTAATTTTGAAATACAACTAGAAAGTATGTTTGATAGATATGTTAAAGAGCCTGTCATAAGTGAAATGTTTTTAATAGTATATGAGAAAATATATAAAAAATATATAAAGAAAAAAAATAAAAAGTCTAACAATGTTATGGTTCAAAAAGGTAAATATGAAAAATGTACGAAAAAAAATGATATTTGTTTTGATAATAAAAAGAGGATATCATCAAAAGGTCACCTCAATAATATTAGTAATAATAATAATAATAATAATAATAGGAACCCTAATGGCAGTGTTAGGAGTTTATCAAATTTTAGGGGTAATAGAAAAAATCCAAAAGGGAAATTATCTACAAATGGGAAATTATCTACAAATGGGAAATTATCTACAAATGGGAAATTATCTACAAATGGGAAATTATCTACAAAAGAGAAATTATCTACAAAAGAGAAATTATCTACAAAAGAGAAATTATCTACAAATGGGAAATTATCTATAAAAGGAAAAGAACATACAAATAAAATTAATCCTTTTAAGGAATTTTCACTTTATTCAGAGGATAGATATTGTATAGATAAAAAAAACAATACTGATTTACTTACAAATGAAAAAATAAAAAATGTTTCAAATGGAAATGAAGGTATGGGTAGTAAATTAAGTGTAAGAAATAATACAGAATCAAATATATCTAGTATGTGTAATGTATCAAGTAGAAGTAGTATATCTAGTGTAACTAATACAACAAATATATCATACATATCTAAAAATCAAAATAGAGTAGGAAATATATTTAATTATACAAAAATAAATCCATCTTCTGATAGTGAAAAAAGTTCAATATATAATTTCAGTAAAAACCTTTCCCCAAATAATTATTTGAATAATATTAGAATGAAAAATATGCTAAAGAAAAAGAGTAAGGTAAAAAAGAATTTATTTCTCAAAAAAGAATATATGAGTAATGTTGATACATGTGTTGATGAAAATGACATTGGAAGTTTTACCTTGTCAAATAATATAAATAAACGTGAACAAATCAGTAATGATTCTTTAAATGAGAAGAATGAAATTAATGGTATTCATAAGTTAAAAGAAGTTAATTCTAATAAATTATCTAATAAAAATTTAAATAATAATAAATATGAAGACAATATACAAAATGTGGTTCACGATCATTTGGATGATACTATATTTGATGATAAAAAAATAAAAAATAATTTTTTTCAAAAAATTCTTTTTGATGATATGGTTTGTAGTAAAAAAAAAAATATTGATATAAATAAATATAATAAAGAATCAAATTTTGTAAAAATCAAAAGAAATGATATTAATGATGAGTATTCATATGAATATAAAGAAAATATAGAGAAGCATCATGATATATTAGATTGTTTTGATCATAAAAGTGGTGTTAGTTATTCAGGAGAACAGATGTTTGATAATTATTCTGATATTGAAAAAGGTTCAAGTCATATAGATGATAAAAAAATTGATAATATACCAAGTAATGAATATAATAATGATATATATAATTATAATAAAGACAATGATATGGATGATGAAGGAGAATTATTCCAATCGAATATTTTAAATAAGGAAACATATGTCCAAATAGATAACCATGAGGATATACAATTAGAAAAATTTTTAACTAATGACATAGAAACTTATAAATCTTTATATAGAAATATTAGTGATAATATTTTTAAAAAGAAAATTGAAAATTTAATTATGATAAGATCTAATTTATATAAATATATGAATTGCTTAAATGTACTTGGAATTAGATATATAAATAATAATAATAATAATAACAGTAACGATATAAAAAATATAGATGATTTATATAATAAGAATATTTCATTAGATTTTAAGAAATCTTATACTAAAATAAGGAAAGATATATTACATCCTTTAAAAAATGATGTGCTAGAAAAAAATATATATATAAATTTAAAAAAAGAAACAAAAAAATATTATAACGAAATGAAGATATATAACAATTGTTATATTTTGTTTGATTTTATTTTAAATAAATATGATAACAATTTAAAGAAAAATAAGAAAAAGTTGGAATATTATATGGACAAAAATACATTTTTATGTATGTGTACAGATATTAAAATAAATAATATAATTGATAATGTCTATATACCAAATAATAGTACATACAATACATGCTTTGATATAAATAAAGGTTCAAATGAGAATCAAATATTCCAAATTGTCAAAGATCTATTATATAATCAATATTTAGATAGGAACAAAAAAAATAAAGTGCATAAGGTGGAGAGAAGTAGTTTTGAATGTTCTGTGAATAAAAATGTTCAATTAGGGAATAGTAGTGATATAACTAATGGAAGTATATATGATCATAAATTTTATGGTGTTAAAAATACACAAGGCTCGAAAAAAACAGAACAACGATCTTTTTATGGTGAATATAGTGATATATCTTCAAGAAGTGGGGAAATTTTAAGACGAAATGAAAAATGTAATAGTTCGGAAAAAATGGAAGATATGTTAACCACCCAAATGAATATTCAGAAGGATGATAGTATTATTAAGGATGATAGTATTATTAAGGATGATAGTATTATTAAGGATGATAGTATTAATAAGGATGATAATATTAATAAGGATAATATTAATAATAATAATAATAATAATAATAATAATAATGATAATAAATTTCTTACCTCCAATTTTATTAATTATAACTGTGTTACATTTTGCCCATTCACATTAATTCCCAATTGTAACAATGTTGTAAACTTTAATACAATTGGATTAAGTAGCACTAAATATAAAAGTAAAAGGAAAAAAAAAATGAATATTTACGATTTAGAATATTTATTTAATAGACAAGTATTTTTCAGTAAATATATAAACAAAAATCAAGGGTTAACACTTATTGATTTTTTTTTATTAATGCAAGAAATATCTTTATTAATATTCCCATATATTAGTCATCTATGTATATATAATACTATATATCCTTATAGAAAGGACTTTTTTGATAAATTAAATGATCAAGAAAATAATATTTTTTCTAATATATATTGTGATAAGGGAAATATTAAAAATGATAAAAAGAAAAAAAATATTTGCGTTTACAATAAAAAAGTTCAGGAAGGACAATGTATGAATGAATCTAACTTAACATCAGAGAAGATAAAGAAAAAAAAAAAAAAAGGAGATCACACATGTGAATATGATATGTCTGTAAATAATAAATTTCATGTTCATAAAAATATAAGTCATAACAAGGATGATTTTTTATGGCATAAAAATATTTGTAGTAATATTTATAATTTATATGAATATATTCAAATGTGTATTAATCCGAATGTGAAGAATATATGTTTGGAGACTTTCTTAATATTTATTTTTAATAAATATGGTTTAACATGTAATTTATAATAATTCCAAGAATTTCATATATCTGAATTTTAGGTATAATTTTATAGCATTTAAAATTAATGTTATCCTCTTATATGAATGAATAAATAATTACAAATACGCACAATACATATATATATATATATATATATATATATATATATATATATATATATGTGTTATTTATAATGTTGTTTTTATATATGCCTCTTAAAATTTTGTATATACAAAATATCATATTGTTCATTTTTAAATTTATTACTTATAATTACTATTCATATATTTTGTACAATTTATACATATTTAAAAAAAAAATTATATATACGTATATATTTTTGCATTTATTTTGTGTATGTTTTATTTCCTCATTTTATATATATATATAAATAATTTTTTTTTTTTTTTTTTTCTGGCTATTAATACTATAGGTTCCTTTTTATTTTATTATATATATATATATATATATATATTAATATATATATATTTTTTTAGTTGTTTTTATTTTGGATAAAAAATATGTACACACATATAGATATCTATATACATTTTACCTTATTTTTTAGAAAAGGACAAATGGATACATATATATATATATATATATATAATATATATATAATAATATGTACGGAAAAAGCTTAAGCTAGTATTTTACTATTCCCATAAGGATATATTTATTCACGGAATAAAATTATATATTATTTATTTTTGAAAAAAAAAAAATATAATGTCTATTTAATTTTTTTTTTTTTTTTTTTTTTTTTTTTTGTTGAGTGCAATTATTTGTAAGAAAAAAAAATATATTGATAATATAAATTTTGTAATTAAGCATATTATTATTATTCATATTCATAAAATTGATAAGTCCTTAAATAAGGATATAAATTTTTATTGATTATTTCCTTATTCTAAAAAGGGTGTACACAAACGAATGGAAAATAATAAAGAAATAATATAAAAAGGAATGATGTATAATATATATAATATATATAATTATATTAAATAAAACAGCATTTTAAGAAGAATAGGATGATGTAATAATTATAAAAAAAAAAAAAAAAAAAAAAAAATACGTACACAAAAAATTGCAAAGGAATTTTGGAACTCTTTATATGAATTTCATATTAATTTTCATAATCTTGTAAATATTTTACATGTTTGTCAAAAATAAATGAATTACAATAAAATGAAATAAAATAAAATAAAATAAAAAAAAAGAAAAAAAAAGAAAAAAAAAGAAAAATGTACATACATAAATATATATAAAATATAACTTTTAAATATATATATTTTATCTTAATTTTTTTTTCTTCTTATGATAATACAATTTCTATTTATCCAAATATAAGAAACAGGAAAATAATAAAAAAAATAAATCGTTTTAATAAGAAATCAAAAAAATAAAAACAAAAAAATAATTGTTTATCAAGATTATTTATGTTCTCAAAATTATGATTTTGTTTGTACTTGATTTTTCATAATTGTGAATGATTATTATTATATATATGTATATATAATTTGAAATATTTTATTTTATTTTTTATTATTGTAAATATTATATATATATATATATATATATATATATATTAATTTAAAAAAAAAAGAAAAAAAATAATTGAAAAAAAAAAAAAAAAAAGTGTATACATTTTCTAGCGCCATATTTATTATAAGGTTAAGTTATATCCTCTTCTTATATTTATACTTATAATGAGTGTGATGCATTTCAAAAAAAATATATAATATAAACATATTTTGTGTATACATAAATATGAATATTTAGAGATTTTAATATATATATATATATATTAATTTATATAATCTCTTTTATTTATATATTTTATTACAATTCATTATATGTTTATAAGAATTTGATATTATAATTTTTATATAAAGTATATATTTATATTATCCTAATGATATGATTTATATATATATATATATATATATTTATATATATATATTTATAAAGCTTATGTTTTTTATGATGCATATATTTAAAAATATACGTAGTGTGCATAGTATGAACTAAATGAATGAACAAAAGTAAAAAATATAAATACTTTTTTTCTATTTTAATTATATTTATATAACATATAGTTATATTATTTATTACATAGAACATCTTATATAGTGTATATAACATTTTATATATTAAATATTACGTAAAATATCATAGATAGTACATATAACGTTTTATATGTTACATCATATATATAACATCTTGCATATAGCATCTTACATATAACGTGTTACATTCATTGTGAATGTATTTCAAATGAAGTGTTATAATTTATGCATATATAAAATATATAGTTACATATATATACCATAGTATTTCTTGTAGAAAAAAAAAAAAAAGAAAAAAAAAAAAATCATATGATATAATGGTTTATAAAAAACACAATAAAAAAGGGACAGGACCCACATATAAAAATTCTCACAATAGGGAAAATGAATTAAAGAAAAAAAAAAATACCAAAGCAATCAAAAAAAAGAATGATACAGATATGATCAATAATCATCAGAATACTGTTATATTAAATCAGAAAGATGAACATAATATAACTTGTGGTTTAGAGAATGGAAAAGATGGTAATTTATTGGATATGGACAAAAAAATGAAATTGAAAGAAAAAGATCCCATCCTTTTTGAAGGGGAAAGAAACCCTAATACATTGAACATCAATAGCAATTCAACAAATGAAACATTAAATATTAATGTATTAAATAAGGATGGAGCAATTTTATATAAAGTACAAGATGAGAATATGAACGAGGAAGAGAAAGATAATAAAATATGTGATGTCAATGTATTACCATGTAATGGAAAAAATGAAAAAAAAAATCTCAAGAATGAAATGAAAAAAAATAAGAAATCGACAAAATTATATGCTAATATTAATAATAATGAAAATAATGAAAATAAAACTGAACTTGATATATATCAAAATGAAATTAAGGAATCATATAAAATGAATAATAAAGGATGCAAAAAAGTAAATAAAAATAAATTGACAACAAAGGAAAAAAAAAATAAAATGGTTAATACAAATGTATATGAACATAATAATTTTAACGATAATGTGATGAATGATAATGTTGAAAATACCATATATGAGAATAATATAGATTCTACAAAAATGGATAGTTATCAAAAAAACAATAAAACTTTAAATGAGAAAGAGGACAAGAATTGTTTTATAAAAGAAAATGAAGGATCAATAAATGATATAAATAAAGAAAAAGAAATAAATAAAACAATGGAAAATTGCAATGATATATTAAATGGTCCCATAATAAATGAGGGAGATAATGATTATACTCTTCTGAACAATGTCAAAAATAAAAAGAGGGAATATACAAGAAAATATAAAAACAAGAAATTATGTGCACAGGATAGTGAAAAGAATGATCTAAAAGTAAACGAAGATGAAGAAAAAAATAAAAAAAAGTGTATGAAAAGAAAAAATATTGAAGTACAAGAACAAGTGAATTTGCATGAAAAAAACGGAAAAGATATTATTAATAGTGATAATAATAAGATTAATAATGTTGTAGATGATATTATATCTAAAACGGAAAAGAATGTAAATACAAATGCGGAGGATAATGTTCATGAAGAAAAAAATGTTGCTAAACGTTTGGAAAAGGGGGAAATAAAAAATGCAAAGAGAAGTAAAAAAATGAAGAATACTAGTGTTAAGAATGATGATATGATAAGTGATAATAATAATATTATTAGAAATATTAGTACAATTACAACAAATACTAATAATACTTCAGCAACTACTACTAATACTTCAGTAACTACTACTCCCTTTAATCATAATAATAATAACTATAAGGAAGACATTAATATTAGTGAGGATATAAATAAATGTCTTGGTGAATTGAAAGATAACCAAGAAAAGTCCCAGAATGACAACACAAATAATGACAGTGGAGGAAAAAAGAAATATAGGAGACTTTTGAAAAATTTAGAAATTGATTTAAGTAGCAAAATTATAGATCATGATATATCGAAAAGGATTAGAACATGGAGTGGAAATTTAAGTTTAAAAGAAAAAATTAATTATTTTATAAAAAATAATATTGCAACTAAAACTGAATATAAATATGGAAAGAAACCTAATACCTTATCTATATGTAATCAATTTAATTTATATAACCATTTAACTATGCTAAATGATTTTAATAGATTACATTATTATAGAGCAGCTATGAGATGGACTGGACATAATGATGTATCATGTGAATCAAGTAGTAATAATTTGGTAGAGAATGGAAATAATTGGACTAATACATGTTCTGTTAATTCAATAAGGAGTAATAGTATAAATATGAATAATTCAAACAATGGTGATAATAATACCTTAAGTTTATGTTATACTGAAAGTATTAATAGTATGATGAATACTGCTAATGTAAATACAATGGACAGCATGAATTTATATAAATTAAATAATATGAAGAGTGGGAATAATCCATATATTTTTTTTGAAAATAACAAAGGTTGTTATGTTTATAATAAAAACATTATTGAAATAGGGACTGGTCCATTATCCTTATTATCCATTAATGCTATATTAAACGGTGCAAAACATGTAGATGCTTTAGAGGTTAATAAAGATGCTTCTGAGATGGCCAAAAATTTAATAGAAGGATATAATTTAGAAGATTATATTAAAATTATAAATTGTTATTCAAAGGTATATGAATATAAAGAAAACGATAGTCATAGAAAATTAAAGAGAAAGAATCTTTCATATAACTTTAAGGACAACAGTTTGGATGAACATTATTGTCGTAATTTTAATTATGATTTAATTATAAGTGAAGTCATTGGTGATTTTGCTTCACAAGAAGGAGTGGCTGATATATATTTGGATTTACATAAGAAAATATTTTCCTATAGAAAATATCAAGAATATTTAACACATTGGAATTCATCGAATAATAGTACTACGGAGTTATCCGTTTCAAAAATGGATTCCTTAAAAGATAGGGAATTGAGAAATGAAGGAACAGATACAAAAGTAGGTGTAACAAAAATAAACGAAAATGATAATATAAAATATGACGATAAAAATTTAAGTAATATTAATAGTGAGGAGGATAAAAATAACAAAAAATTGAATGTTAATATTATGAATAAAGAGAAGAAATTAACATACCATCAATTTTCTTCTAACAGCGAATTATATAATTGTGAAGAATTCTTTAATATGAATATCAAAAGTATTCCATATAGTGTTACCACATTTTATTGTCCTGTTAAGTTTCCATATACAGATAATATAATATATAAAAGTGATCAATATCCTGAAAGAACTATTATTAGCCCTAAAAATAAATTATTACAATCTGTTACTTTAGATTGGTCCAATTTGACTTTAAATAGTGATGGAAAAGAAGATACTACTGATTTTGGTATATTAGAATATTTATATCTAGAACAAAATATAATTAATCAAGTAATACAAAAGAGAAATCATATATTTTGTGTTAAGAAAAGTGGTCCGTTCTGTGGATTCCTAATAACTATTGATGTGGAAATAAGAAAGGGTGAACATTTTGGTACTAAATATGGAACATGTGATAGTTGGTACACTAATATTGTTTTATTAAAAAATGAAATAATGTTAGAAGAAAATGATTTAATAATTAATAAAACATATACTAATTTGTTAAATTATAATGAGCATTTTGTTGATAAAAAAACAGTATTAGTTTCAAGACCTTCCTATACATTTTATGGATATATATTAAGACCATTTAATGAATATACTAATTCGGATACCATTTCAGAAGATGGAAATACAATGGATGGTTCGTCTAATTCTTTATCAAAACAATTAAATAATTTATGTAATGAGGATAATTATATATATTTGGATGATGAATCTATATTATTATTGGATCAATTAACTTTTTACGAAAAAAATATATTATCCACAAGTACATGTAAAGAAAAACAGGAAGGCTTATATGATGATAAAGATATGATGAATAACATATGTCATACTGATGAAGTAAAAAATATGAAGGAGGATTTTGATAAGGACACTATAAAAGTGGAAAAAGAACATATTGGGAAAAATTCAAAAGAAGATGAAAGATCTCAAAAAATTAAAAAAAATAAATATTTTGTGGTCAAAAAAAGATATAAGAAAAAAAAAATGGAATTAGAAGATATGGAACATAAAAAACCGTGTAATGAAAGCAAAGAAGTGTACGAAAAAGATATAGAAGAGATTACTGAAAATTATAATTTAAATGCAGAATTATATTTTGAGAAATTAAAAGATAAAATTTTAATATATAAAAATATAAAATATAGGATATTAACTTTTTATGATCCAGTGGTTATTGATTATGATGAACAAGCTACAGTGATATATAAAAAGGATGATATATATAATAGTAAGGAAAATAATGTAAACAAATTTGTGAATAATGTGTATCAATAACGATTCAAAGGGAATATAAAATATTATTATCTATAAAATAATAGATTATATTAGATTTTATATATTCTTAATTTATAACAAAACTATAGGAAACATTCTATGTTCTCAATAAATATGTATATATATAAAAATATATTTATATTTTATATTTTTCCTTTTTGTTATTCCTTTATCGTTGTCCTATGTTTTATTTATTTATTTTTTTTATTATATGACTTTCATATTTTATGAATTCTGCATTATACTATTTTTCCATTATGTGATTCTTCGATTACATGGTATTTCCACCATTCGATTTTTCACGTTATATGATTTTTTACACTATATGATTTTTCATACTACATGGTTTTTCACATGTAAGATTGTTCACGTGTAATATTGTTCGTATGTAAGATTTTTCACACTATAACTTTTTTCACATTGGTTTTAGTGTTACCTTTTCATTAAAGTAGAAAGGATAATATAAATTAAGTTTCTTCATGATTACATATATGTATATGTCTATATATGCATAGGATATTTTTTATCTTATAAATTATTAACTATTATATTCACAAAAATTATAGAACATATAATATCTTATGTTAATTTTTGAGTTTTAAAAATTAATATAAGTTTCTTTACAAAAAGGGAATATAATATAATGAAACTGTATACTAATATGTATGTCTATATATATAATCATATTTTGTACAAAATAGAAAAAAAAAAAAAAAATGAAATGAAATAATAATTTATAATTTGTATATATATATATATATATATATATATATATATCATCTTTTTAATGACAAAAGAACAGTAAACATAATAAAAACCATATAAGTAACAGTGTGATTGTGAAAATTAATAAACGACTCAGCTTGGGGTGTAGCAGGGTCCATACCGCCCATTGCCATTCTCCACATTTTAGGTGCATCACATCTAAAAAATAAAATAAAATAAAATATTCCAAAGGATATAATTATATATATATATATATATATATATATATATATATATATTTTGTTTCATGTATTGTTCAAATAAATGAAATATTTTATATGTACAAAGGTGATAATGGTAATATTATAATATGATATACTATATATACATATGAATCCTATATAGCCTTAAAACATATGTCACATATTATTTATACAAAAAAATAAAATAATAAAAAAAAAAATAAGTATCTATTATTTTACACATACCTTGCTATATCAATTTTTGGTACTAAATTTGTTTTCAATATATTAAAATATTTGGATAAAAATACATTTTTCCTTTCTTCAAACATGATGAAAAATTAATATAGGGAAAAAAAAGAAAATCGAAAATGTGTATAAAATTTTTATTACGAGTATTATTTTTATTATATCTTTTTTAAATATCAAATAAAATATATATATATATATATATATATATAAATATTATTATATAAAAACTACTTATAAATTATATAATAATAAATTAAAAAATTATAAAAATATTTGGAAAAAAAGAAAAATAGAAAATATATATGAGTTGTAATATAAATTGCAAAAATATTTTTATTCAAAATATGTATTATACATATATATATATATATATATATATATATATATGTGTATTTATATATATTTCTTTTTTATGGAAAATAGTGCCAAGTTTATTAATTTTTTTTTTAAATAAAAAAAAAAATTCAAAACATCAAAATTTAATGTTATAATATATTAAAGTTTATTTGTCGGAATAATATTTTAAAAGGAACAATAAAGAGCACATATAAAAAAAAAATAAAAAATATAAAAAATATAAAAAAAAGAAAAAAAAGAAAAACAATATTACAAAAATGATTAAAAAAATAATTAATTATAAAAAATACAAGAATATAATTATATTTATCATTAAAAATGTGTGTATATATATATATATATATATAATATTAAATAAAATAACGATCACAAATTTTATAATATCATTTTAATTCCATTGCATTTTATTTCATTCTTGTAGTAACCTTTTTAAATATAAATATGCCCCTTTACCTGTTCTATAATTAATTTTATTTTGATTTAAGGGAATATTGGGAGAAAAATAATTATAACTATTATAAACTTTATCAACTGTGATATTATATAGTATATGTATTTTATTTAAATTATTATATATATCTTTATTCTGAATGTCTTTAAAATTCTTTTTATCTAATGATGATAAATGATTTTGTACTAAGGATAATCCACTCAAAGCATAACACGTATGATAATAATCTATCCTTTCTTTTGGTTTATCTTTCATTCCTCCTTTACTATTTTGTGAACATAAATATAAGTAAAGCTTTAAAAAATTTTCATTGAACAGAACATTTTTTTGTATATATTCATTTTTGTAATTTTCAAAAAATAATATATCTTCCATAATTTTGGATTCTTTTGATATATTCTTTACATTTTGATGGTGTAACAATTTTGTTTGCTCATTTGGCATTTTATGATATGTTAGAACATCTTTTTGTTCACATAAATAATTATTAGGATTATCATTATTTTGATTTAAATATTTATTAAAACAATTTGATTTTATATTTTCTGTATATGTATTTGAGTTTATATCCTTTTCACTACATAATTCATGTGATTTTGAATAATCCTTTATTTCATTCTCTTTTTCTATAATAACATATTCACCTTTAGGATTATTTTTTGTTATGTCACCTTTATTAAAAAGTATACTTTTTAAGATATATATTTCATAAATTAAGAAGAATATGGAACCCATCCAAAATGAATAACATGAATCGACCAACTTATTTGTTCTTCCCATGAATGCACCTTCTATATTACTTTGTTTATTCATTAACCAATGTGTTAAATTTTTAAGATTTATTTTATTAACTTTTCCTAATATACATAAGGTAGCTAAGGCACAATAAGAATATCCTCCATGACATTCTTGGAATTTTTCACTTGTAAAACCCCCTTCATAATTTTGACATGTCAAAATATATTTTTCAACATTTTTTTTAACCTCATTTGTTAATATATGACACATAGAACAAATAGATATAGCACAATAAGTTCCTCGCATATCAATTTCTCCATTTATATGTACTCTAAAAGATCCATCTGTACATTTCAATTTTAGTATATAAGAATGTAATTTTTTTTTATCAAGAAAACTTAAAAAGTTATTTTCTTCATCATGTAAATATATAAAAACACAGACAGCTGCATAAGTCGTTGCAATGTGTGTATATTGATTTAATCCTCCACCAAATCCTCCATCATTATTTTTTATTTTGTTTAGATAAAGGAAAACACATTTTTTAATATAATCAAATGTAGGTTTACCTATTTTTTCTTCAATTTCAAATGTGTTATATAATATATGTATGGAATGTATACACCAATAAAAAATCCAAGGTTTGGAAGCTTCTAAACTAATTAATTTCATATTCTTTAAAAAAAATATATCAAGACAAAATTTGAAGTGAAGTTGTTTTTCTAACTGTAAGTTTAATATGCTCATAAATTTATTTAATAAATTGTTTGATTTGTTTAATTTAAAATTATATTTGTACGTTGATAACATGAAAGGGTCTTCTTTTTTTATATGAATACTCTTAAATTCGACTATGTTAAAATTTAAATTATTTGTTGACTCAATTTCCTTATCATTTATAAATTTGTGCAAATGTATGTCTATACTGTCAGAATATTGTTCGTTATATTCTTCCGTTTCATTATTTAAATAATTAATATTGTTTTCATTTTGAATATTTTCAGATGGTTCCTTATGATATAATTGTTTAAAATGTTCAAAAGTATGTAAAGGTGTATGTTTATTAATTATATTTTTATTATCCATGTTGTTTATTTGTTTTATGTAGGAATGTATTGTATCGAATGTATAAGATTGGTTTTTGAAGTAAGAAGAGATATCTTCAATTTTTTGTACATGATTAAAAAGGAAATATATAATTATATCAGGTATATGTATGTTTGGATTATTTAAAAGCATATCAATGATAGTAGAAGAAAAGGATTTGTAATAAATTGTTAATATTTGTTTTTCTACTTTTAATTTTTCTTTTAATGTTTTACTATTTTTATTACAATTTAAATAAAAATTGAAAACCGTATTATTTAAAAGTTGGTCATTATTTCTTATATCACAAGATATATATTTATTATCATTTTGAATGTAAGTAGGTAATGTTTCTTGTTCTATATTGTTTTGTTTACTAGATAATTTTGTTACATTGTTATACATTTCTGTATATTTTTCACATATATCTTCATGTGAACAATCTACTTGATTATTTTGAGTTACATTATTTACATTTTGTTCCTTTATATTATTATATAAATGTTTAGTTTTATAATTGTCTGATTTATATATTTCATTTACACAATGATCATTTATTGTATGTTCTTTAATGTACATATTATTAAAAAAGAGGGAATTAAAAATATTATCATGGTCTATTGAGTTTAGATATTCTTCATTTATAATATCTGATGAACATGAAGAAAAACTTGTATTTATACTATTTTTTTCGGTAGTGTCATAATCTAAATAATCTTCATTTAAATTAAATATATAATTAAACAACAATTTTATAATATTTTCTATATAATTATATGATGTTTCATTTTCAAAATCTATATTAATTGTATACTTATATTTTTCATAATTTATTAACTCATATAAAAGGTGAATCAAAATTTTGTTCCTGTGATATCTCAATAAATACGAATCATTTTTTTCCATTTTCCAGTAAATATTTTTTTATAATATTTATATATTAAAAGTAGATGTTAAAATTATTTCAAAAAAATTTACTGTTACCATAACTACAATGGAAGAACATATATATATATATATATATATATATATTATTACAATATTATACAAATTAAAATTGATAAAGAATATTTCAAATTTGATTAATTTTCATCTACTTTTTTTTTTTTATAAGAATAAATAAAAAATATATATATTACAAATTATATATTTTACATTTTGCTTCATTCAATTTTTTCATCCACATAAAATATATATATATCTATATTTTTAAATGAAAGATTTTGTTATGAATGAAAATTTTTATTTAGTATCCTCTTCTATGAAAAGGAAAATTATAATAAATTGGAAAAAAAAAAAAGAAAAAAAGAAAAAAAAAGAAGAAAAATAAAAACATAAAAATAAAAGAATAATATAAAAACATAAAAATAAAAGAATAAAATAAAAACTTAAAAATAAAAATAAAAACAAAGCTTTTATAAAAAAAAAATTAAATTACTAATTAAAATATAAATATAATTAAACATTAAATTAAATTAATACATAAAAAAAAAAACGTATACTTAAATATAAATATATACGTAAAAAGATTGAAACATATGGAATAAAACATATACGAAAAGAATTATAAAGTTAAATATATGAAACCAATACAAAAAATTTTTAATTATATATATATATATATATATTTTAGTAAGCTACTGCTTATAGAAAGAAAAAAAAAAAAAAAAAAGGAATGAAAAGAAAAATATAGATATTTTTGAATTAAATGAAAATCGTTTCTTTTGTTTTGCAATGTTTCTACTTATAGGTAATTGGTTAATACAAAAAAGGTTCCTTTAGAAATAAATTTGGAGACTTTGGCATTTGCATTCATCTAAAAAATAAAATTTATAAAAATAATTACGGCATGTTACTTTTTGTGTTGTGTGTACATATATATTTTTTATGCATATAAATGATATGTTTTTAGTTTTTATATATTTATTTTTAATTACTTCTAAATAATATTCAATTATGTCATTATTATTAGTACAAAGAATAGCGTCATATTTCATGGCTAATTTTATAATATAGTCTATATCTGTAGAAAAAAAAAGGAAAAAAAAAAAAAAAAAAAAAAAAAAAATAGCTAGAATATGAAAGATAGTGCATAAAAATGGAATAATTTTTTTTTTTTTTTTATATTTATTTATGTCAATACCTTTATGATTCATGGTAAATATTGTAGAATGAATTTTCCTATAACCTATTTTTAAGAGGCCATCTTTCTTTAATTCCTAATGACAAAAAGAACAAAAAGGAACTAATATAAGTATTCTGTAATATGTATAATATATGGTAATGTTATATATATATATATATATATATATATATATATATATATATATATATATATATATGTATATGTATATGTATGTATGTATGCTTATTTTTGATTACATTTAGAACATATAACTGAAAATTTGCTGGTTCATCCAAGTTATTTTCACAAAATGCTATTTCATTGTACCACCAGTAGGGAACATATACCTAAATAAATTGAAGAAATAAATAACATGTGTGTACATTTTCTAATTTTATACATATGAACTGTAATGTGTTACTTTTATGTAAGCATAAGGATATAATAAAATGGACATAATATATAAATATAAATATATATATATATATATATATATATATATATATATATTTATTTATTTATTTCATGTATTTATATTTTCATTCCTTTTAAAACAGTACCATTGGCTTTAATTTTTTTTGAAACAATGAAGTGACTGCATATATTAATCTACAGATAGACACTTTTGTCTTATATTGAACTAAATAAGAATATTCATCATTTATTAGAACATCAAAATTAAAATTTTTATCATCAATATATCCATCCATACCGGAAGATATATTTAGTGCATCTAAAAGTACAATTTGTGTAGAATTATTTACATATCTTAGATGAGGTTTCCACGTAAGCATAATAGGATATTTATTTTGATCATTTAATATTTGTTCATAATAAAAATTATTATTATTATGAAAATTATCTATTTCATTTTCATTATTTAAATTCTCAATTTCATTATTGTTATGATTTAGAGGGTAAAACATTTTCCGTTCATTTTGATCGTCATCTTTATTCTGTATATTATAATCAGAGAATATGGATGTATTTTTTTCTTTATAAAAATATATAACTTCATATGAATATCTTAATAATATAATATCATACCCTTTTAATATTCCAAATTCATTGTAATCAGATTTATTTAAATATTCATCATTAAATACTCCATCTGTATATGTTTTTTCTATGCAATTTATTGTTTCATCTTTTATTCCTGTATGAAGTAGAAATAAAATAGATAAATGTTCGGGTTCGAAAATATCATTAATATATAGGATACTTTTTATTTTTTGTTGTTTTAAAAAATTAATTATATAATCTTCTTTTTCATTCTGTATATCATTTGTAATATCATCTTCAATATTATGTTCAATATTATGTTCAACATAATCTTCCATATCATCTTCCATATCATCTTCCATATCAATTGATTTGTTAGGTGAATTAATATTTTGATTATACCTATTTGATTCACAATTTTCTTCTATAGTATTGTCATAATCCTTTTTATTTTTTTGTGTGTTTTTTTTATTTGTATTATTTATCTCTTGTTCTGAAATTAGTTTTTCAATATTTTTAAACATTTTATGATTAAAATTTATAGAGATATGCCCTGTGCTGTCAATACATTTATGTATATTTAATTTAAGGGGTGTCTCAATTAAAAAGAAGATGCGTTCTTTATTACATGAATCGTTCAATAAGTAATAAGAATAATTTAATATCATATCTAAAAAATTGTCTAGCTTTAATATCATATTTTCAAAATAATAAAACCATGTATAGAAATATACCTTAGTACTAATGTTTTTATTTATTTTTAATTCTTCATATATATAATATACATTGGTTATCCCTTCTTTATCATTAAAATGACTTTCTAATTCTTTAATAATACAACTTTGCACATAATATCCTTCATTTATAAATATATCCATATTTTGATTAAAACTAATATCATATTGTGTTGATTTATCTTCTTTCTTAGTTCTCTTAGTAATTTCCTCCTTATGTGGATTATCCACATTTTCTATTTCATCATTTTTTTTTTGTCTACTCTTATTCCTTTTTTTAGAATCTATCATTATATGTTTGAAATATTAAATGCATGTTAAAACATAAAAATGTATATACAAATGTGTGTATGTATTTTGATATACTAATTTTTCTCATTTTTAATATGTTATATTAAAAACGTAAAGGCATATATATACTTGAATATGTTTATGCTTATATATATATATATAATAATTTATAGAATTGTGAAAAAAATGAAATAAAATAATAAATTATGTTAGTTGAATAAATAATTACATGGTATAAATGTATAAAAAAAAATGTATTATTATACAATTCGTCATACAAAAAAAAAAAAAAATAAAAATAAAAATAAATAAATTAAAATAAAAAATATATATATATAAATAATAATATATACTTATATATATATGTATTTAGATATATATTATTTTATGAAATAATGAATAAGGAAAAGAAAAAAAAGTAACACATAAGTATATATATATATATATATATATATATATATATATATATATATATATGTATATGTATATGTATATGTATATGTATATATTTGTATTTTTTTTTTATTTTTTCTGATAAATTTCCATGGTGTATATATATTTTTATATATGTTTATTATTATGAATAGTAAAAAATAAAAAAAAAATCTTATTCTTTAAGTTTTAATATTTAATTTATCATAAATTATATAAAATAAGAATATATATATATATATATATATATATATATATATAATTTGTGAACGGAGATGTGAAAAAAAAAAAAAAAATTGTATTTTCCTTTTAAAAGTTTTTTTAAAATAAAAGAAATACAAAATTGAAGGTATGAGTATAGTATAATAATATTATGCGGATTATATAATTAAAATAATGTATTGTTTTTATATCTAAAAATATCAACTGTGTAATTTAAATTGTACGTTTGAAAAAAATAAAATTAACTTGAAATATAAAAAAGAAAACAAAAAATTAAATAAAATAAGAACTATATATTTTTCTATTATTATTATTATTATTATATTAGATTATGATTTTTTAAATATTAATATATTTTTTATATACGTTAAGAAATATAACACATACTACTAAAACGTTCACACTTATTTATATTTATATGAAAGAAAAAAAAAAAAAAAAAATACGAAAAAAGAATATTTATGTAATTAATGTATAAAATATAGTGTATTATTATTATTATTATTATTATTATTATTATATATATTTATATTTATAAATATTTATCTAAAATTACATTTTTATTTAAAATGTTTATTGTCATGAAATAAGAAAACATAAAATAAGTATAAGTTAAAAAAAAAAAAAAAAAAAATATAAGTGCCAAAAACAAAGGATAAAAATATTATTTTGAAGAAATATTAAAACAGCAAAAACAAGAGGAAAGATGTTTTATAGAACAAGAAGAATATTTTTTAGTACTGCAAAAAATAGTAACCTGTATTTATCGATTTCTTCCTCAAGTGAATCTATATTTAGAAATCAAGTAATAAAAAGAGCTTCCTTTCCAGGTTAATATGAAAAATGAAAAATATATATATATATATATATATTTATTTATTTATTTATTTATATATTTATGTGTATTTATATTTTCAGGTATTGAAGGTTATTTTACTGTAACTAATAATCATAGTCCCCTAGTTACTTTATTAAGAAATGGAATAATAACAGTCGAATTTGATGATAAGGAAAAGAAACAATTTTTTATTTCAGATGGAATATTTATATACAAAAAGAGTAATGACAATAATAGTAGCAATAATGCTGAAATAGTTGGTGTGGAAATAGTTCCATTAGAATATTTAGACAAAAATAAAACAATTAAAGTTTTACAAGAAATGTGTGCAATAAATGATGCTACGGATGATAAATGGAGAAAAATAAAAACACTTTTAGGGTTAAATAAATAAATAAATATATATATATATATATATATATATATATTATTTTGTCTATATAGTATTATATGCATATATATATTTTTTCACTTTGTATATATTTTAAAATTTTTTTTTTTTTTTGTAGGAAAGAATTATGTTCTTCTATACTTCGTGTTGCTACATAATTCCAGATGCACATATATAAGAATATATACTAAAAAAATAAAAAAACTAATAAAATGGTAGTTCTCCATGCATGCCTTTTTATTATCATAATATTCATATAAAACTGTTAGACTATTTATAATTAAATTAATATATATTTTTTCTGAATATGATTAATTTTTATAATTGAATATATGTAAAATATTTATTGTTATATTTTTTGTTTATTTGTTTGTTTGCTTCTTTTTTTTTTTTTTTATTTTATTTTTTTATTTTTTTATCTTATGTGTATATAACTATTAATCTTTTACATTTTAACTCACTTAATTTTAATAACACATATAACATTTTTTAAATAGATAAAAAATCAAATTTTATACAAATGACATGCCATTATTTTTGAGAATAAACTCAAGAATAAAAAAAAAAAAGGAAAAAAAAAAAATAGACAATAATAAAAATCTGCATGTGTTCTTATATGAAGAAAATATATCAGACTTTATTTTATTTATTTATTTATTTTATATTTTGTTTACATGGTTATAGCTTTTTGTCTCAAAATTTAGAAAGAAAAATAATAATCATGAATTAAAAATTATAAAATGAAAAATGTGAAATTAAATGAATTTTCAGTTCTTAAAATTTTTATATATAGAACCTACATTTATGTTACTGTTATTTTCTTTATAAAATAAAAAATATATGTATTTATATATTTATCTTTTTATGTGAGAAATAATAAAATTTTTTTTTGATATAGTTTGAATCTATATTATATATTTATATAATACATGTGTGAATAGGGATATATAATTATTTTTTTTTTGGTTTGTATAAAATATATATATATATATATATATATATATGTACTGTGTTTTGGTTGTACACACGCTACATTATATATTTTACTTATATGCTATACAGAATAACATATTATATATATATATATATATATATATATAATTTTTATATTATATTTTATAATTATTCTTTTATTGTTTCAAAATAAAAGTTTTATGTTAATATATAAAGATATATAAAATTTTTGCTTCCTTTTATTTATTATACTTTATTTATTTTGTAAAAGACTCTTAAATATGTTTTTTCTAATTGCATACGTAGTCGTGATATTGCTACTTATTTTTCATGAATTGAAAATTAAGCATATATATTATTTTTTATCTTAATTTTCAGATATATTCTATTTGTTTGGTTGAAATAAAATTAGTGCATATATAAATATATATATATATATATATATATATATATTTAATTGTTTCTATTTTTTCATATTCTTTTATTTTATTGTAATAAATATGGGGGTATTGAAACATTTTTTCTTTTTGTTATTTCTGTATGTTAATAATACGAGTGCTATCAATAATCCTCAAGAGGAGTTTATGGACAGATTTGATATAAATAAGAATCATGTGAATATAAAATGGTCAAACTCTGGGATACATGGAAAGGGGAAATTCAAATATGAAATTGGTAAATCCTGAAAAGTTTTATATATATATGTATATATATTTTTGCATCTATGTCTTATATATTTGCTTGAAATTTTTTTTTTTTTTTTTTTCTATATATATGATATCTTTTATATATGTTTTGACTAAAATATATATTTATATGGGAATATTATAAAATTAAATATATATATATATATATATATATGTATATTTTTTTTTTTTTTTTTTTTTTTTTTTTGAAGAAGAAAGAGACGTACTTTCAGAAGGGAATGAATCCGAAAAATCGACTATTTGCCCAAATCATGTAAAAGAAGGAACTTACAAACTCGGTTGTCCCGATTATGGGAAAACTTTTTTGATGGGTTTTGAGGATAATAAATATAGTGAAGAGTTTTTAAATGAAATAAGTTTTGGTTTTTTGAATAAAAAATATAAACTTCCTATAGAAATTCCTTTGAACAAAAGTGGATTATCTATGTACCAAGGTCTCTTTAAACGTTGTCCTTATAATAAGAAACATTATAGTATGATAAAAAATGAAAATGAATATGATATGTGTTTTCGTAAATTTTATAACAATAGTAATATATCCACAAGGATATATAAACGAGGTAAACAAAATAGAAAATACATATATTTTAGTTCACATGGTCTTGGGGGTAGATTAGGTGCTAATATTGAAGAACCTTTACATAAATATAAGAACGATGAACACTATGTAACTAAAAAAATGAGATATCCAGAAAAAATAAAAAATTTGTTTGATTGTTCTATATATTCTCATTGTATAGGACCCTGCCTTTACAAAGATTTTAATAATAGTTGCTTTCTTAATTTACCCATTCTTTTTAATCATCAAACAAAAGAATGTGTAATTATAGGAACACATGAAGAAAAGAGAATTCATAACTGTCAAAGTGGAAGTACTGATCAGAATATACAGAGATGTTTTCTTCCTGTGAAAAAAGAAAAAGGTAACCAATGGACCTATGCATCATCCTTCATACGTACAGATTATATGACAAAATGTCCACCAAGGTTCCCATTAAATCATACTATGTTTGGATATTTTAATTATAGTACTGGAAAGTGTGAGACGTATTATATGAATCATGAAAAACGTACATTATCATTTTCAAAATGTATTGAAACATTATTTAATAATATTAAGAAACAGGATGATGTGAATAATAGTTCATTTTTATGGGGAGTTTGGACTATAGAAAATAATGCAAATGAAAAAACGAATTTAGCATCTATGGATAATACAGGATCATGCTACTTTTTAAAGAAAAAGCCAACATGTGTACTGAAAAAGGAAAATCATTTTTCTTTTACTATATTAACAGCAAATTCATTTAATCTAAATCAAAATATAATATATCCTGAACTAAAAAATAATTCTTCTAAAGAGGGTTCCAGTTTAATTCATTTTAAAGATCCAAAACAAACTAATAAAAGGGTGCTATATGAAAATAATAAAAAATCAAAAAGAAATGTAAGGACAAAAATAAATTCTGTAAATCCATTTACGATACCTTCAACTTTAAATACAAATGAGAAGGAAGAATATAATAAGAACGAAGTAAAAAATTATCCTAACAATAATATATCATATATACAAAAAGTTCATTCATCTTTTGTAAACAATAGGTTTAATATTCATTCAGATAGTTCATTTAAACCAATACATAAAATGATACAAATGAATATATATACAGATAATAAATTATATAATAATAATAATCAAAAAATTAAAGATTCAAATAATAATATGAATGGAATGTCAGTAACTCAAAGAAGTCCATCTATAGGAGAAAATCAAAATGGAAACCCGCAACAAAAATATATGGAAAGATTTGATATTCCAAATAATCATATATTCATAGAATGGCAAAAGGAAGGTGAATATGGAAATGACGAATTTAAATATAATATTATATCAAATAAAACAGCAGGTACAAGTCAATCATTATTCCATAATTATAAAGACAAAACATGTCCAAATCATGTTTATGAAGGGAGGGCACATGGTAGTTGTCCAAATTATGGTAAAGCTATTATTGTACAAAATCTTCTAGGTGAAGAATATGATAAGAATTTTAATTTGAATTTTTTAAATGAAATACGTACAGGATACCTTAACAAATATTTTAAGAAGGATGTCGAAATATCTTATGAAAATAGTGGAATAGCTATGCATAATAACATGTTAAGAAGTTGTCCGGTTCATGAAAATGAAGAAAAATTATTTTCTGTGAAAACGGATTATAATTATAAAATGTGTAAATCTAAAATATTTTCAAATCGTTTTACCATGAAGGAGTATGACCCCAAAACACGATTGTTTATGTATTATGGTTTGTATGGTTTAGGTGGAAGATTAGGTGCTAATATTAAACGAGATAAACAGAAAGAAAAAAAATATGAAGATAATATAACATTACCAATGAAAAATCCATCACTAATTAAGAATTTGTTCGACTGCTCTATATATTCTTATTGTTTGGGTCCTTGTTTAGAAAATTCTTTTGGTAATAAATGTTTCCGTAATCTGCCTGCTTATTATAATCATTTAACAAATGAATGTGTTATATTGGGTACACACGAACAAGAAAGAACAAATTCGTGTAGAAGAACGAAAGAAGAAAAGAAAAAACCTAATTGTCAGATATTAAGAAAAACAACTGATTCGAAAGATTGGACATATGTCTCTTCATTTATCAGACCTGATTATGAAACAAAATGTCCACCTAGATACCCTTTAAAATCAAAAGTTTTTGGAACCTTTGACCAAAAAACAGGAAAATGTAAAAGTCTCATGGACAAAGCATATGAAGTTGGAATTAATAAATTTTCAGTCTGTTTAGAATATTTATTTTTAGTATCACCTAAGGATTTATATAATAGCGGAAGAAATAACTATTGGGGTATTTGGGCAGCAGATCATTCTGTTAATGAAAATAATATTGAAATAGCAAATGGTAAATGTTATCATTTAGTTGTAAAACCAACATGTGTCATAGATAAGGAAAACCATTTTTCTTTTACAGCGCTTACAGCAAATACTGTTGATTTTAACCAATCCGTTAATATAAGAAAGATTGAAGAATTAACTGAATATGGAAACAATGATGATGTACTAAAAGAAAAGGAAATTAATAATGAACCTATTGATAATGTGAATGAAACAAAAATTAATAGAAAAAGTCATGTAAATTCTATGGAAAGAAATAAACCCTCTTATAAGGAAAATGAATATGACCAAATGGAAAAAAATGTTGAAGATGAAACATACTCCGAAGAATTTGGATTATTTGAGGAAGCGAGGAAGACAGAAACAGGAAGAATAGAAGAAGAATCAAAAAAAAAGGAAGCTATGAAAAGAGCTGAAGATGCAAGGAGGATAGAAGAAGCGAGAAGAGCTGAAGATGCAAGGAGGATAGAAGAAGCGAGAAGAGCTGAAGATGCAAGGAGGGTAGAAATAGCAAGAAGAGTTGAAGATGCAAGGAGGATAGAAATATCAAGAAGAGCTGAAGATGCAAAAAGGATAGAAGCAGCAAGAAGAGCTATAGAAGTAAGAAGGGCAGAATTAAGAAAAGCTGAGGATGCAAGGAGGATAGAAGCAGCAAGAAGATATGAAAATGAAAGGAGGATAGAAGAAGCAAGAAGATATGAAGATGAAAAGAGGATAGAAGCAGTAAAAAGAGCTGAAGAAGTAAGAAAAGATGAAGAAGAAGCAAAGAGGGCAGAAAAAGAAAGGAATAATGAAGAAATAAGGAAATTCGAGGAAGCCAGAATGGCGCATTTTGCTAGAAGACAAGCAGCAATCAAAGCTGAAGAAAAAAGAAAGGCTGATGAATTAAAAAAAGCTGAAGAAAAGAAAAAGGCCGATGAATTAAAAAAATCTGAAGAAAAGAAAAAGGCTGATGAATTAAAAAAAAAAGCTGAAGAAAAGAAAAAGGCTGATGAATTAAAAAAAAAAGCTGAAGAAAAGAAAAAGGCTGATGAATTAAAAAAAAAAGCTGAAGAAAAGAAAAAGGCTGATGAAGTAAAAAAAGCTGAAGAAAAGAAAAAGGCCGATGAATTAAAAAAATCTGAAGAAAAGAAAAAGGCCGATGAATTAAAAAAATCTGAAGAAAAGAAAAAGGCTGATGAATTAAAAAAAAAAGCTGAAGAAAAGAAAAAGGCTGATGAATTAAAAAAAAAAGCTGAAGAAAAGAAAAAGGCTGATGAATTAAAAAAAAAAGCTGAAGAAAAGAAAAAGGCTGATGAATTAAAAAAAAAAGCTGAAGAAAAGAAAAAGGCTGATGAATTAAAAAAAAAAGCTGAAGAAAAGAAAAAGGCTGATGAATTAAAAAAAAAAGCTGAAGAAAAAAAAAAGGCTGAGAATTTAAAAAAAGCTGAAGAAAAGAAAAAGGCTGATGAATTAAAAAAAAAAGCTGAAGAAAAGAAAAAGGCTGATGAATTAAAAAAAAAAGCTGAAGAAAAGAAAAAGGCTGATGAATTAAAAAAAAAAGCTGAAGAAAAGAAAAAGGCCGATGAATTAAAAAAAGCTGAAGAAAAGAAAAAGGCCGATGAATTAAAAAAAGCTGAAGAAAAGAAAAAGGCCGATGAATTAAAAAAAGCTGAAGAAAAGAAAAAGGCTGATGAATTAAAAAAAGCTGAAGAATTAAAAAAAGCTGAAGAAAAAAAAAAGGTTGAACAAAAAAAAAGAGAAGAAGAAAGAAGAAATATGGCGTTAAGAAGAGCCGAGATACTTAAACAAATAGAGAAAAAGAGAATAGAAGAAGTAATGAAATTATATGAAGAAGAAAAAAAAATGAAGGCTGAACAACTTAAAAAAGAAGAAGAAGAAAAAATAAAGGCTGAACAACTTAAAAAAGAAGAAGAAGAAAAAAAAAAGGTTGAACAACTTAAAAAAAAAGAAGAAGAAGAAAAAAAAAAGGCTGAACAACTTAAGAAAGAAGAAGAAGAAAACAAAATAAAGGCTGAACAACTTAAAAAAAAAGAAGAAGAAGAAAAAAAAAAGGCTGAAGAACTTAAAAAGGAAGAAGAAGAAGAAAAAAAAAAGGCTGAACAACTTAAAAAAGAAGAAGAAGAAAAAAAAAAGGTTGAACAACTTAAAAAAAAAGAAGAAGAAGAAAAAAAAAAGGCTGAACAACTTAAAAAAGAAGAAGAAGAAAACAAAATAAAGGTTGAACAACTTAAAAAAGAAGAAGAAGAAGAAAAAAAAAAGGCTGAAGAACTTAAAAAGGAAGAAGAAGAAAAAAAAAAGGTTCAACAACTTAAAAAAGAAGAAGAAAAAAAAGCGGAAGAGATAAGAAAAGAAAAAGAAGCTGTAATAGAAGAAGAGTTAAAAAAAGAAGATGAAAAAAGAAGAATGGAAGTAGAAAAAAAAATTAAAGATACAAAAGATAATTTTGAAAATATTCAAGAAGGCAATAACAAAAATACACCATATATTAATAAAGAAATGTTCGATTCCGAAATAAAAGAAGTTGTTATTACAAAAAATATGCAGTTAAATGAAGCAGATGCTTTTGAAAAGCATAATTCTGAAAATTCTAAGAGTTCCAATAAAAATGCAGATTTTTCAAAAGAAAAAGATTTATTAGAAGATGATATAGAAAATATATTAGAAACAGATGAAAATGAGAAAATTAATAAGGATGATATTGAAAGGTCGAATAATAACATGAAAGGAAATAATAATGATATAATCTATACAAAACTAGATGTGGAAGAATATAAAAAAAGGGATGTTAATGAAACAAGGGAAAAAATTATAAAAATATCAAAAAAGAATATGTGTAATAATGATTTTTCATCAAAATATTGTGATTATATGAAGGATAATATTTCATCAGGTACATGTTCTAATGAAGAAAGAAAAAGTTTATGTTGTTCCATTTCTGATTTTTGTCTAAAATACTTTGATCATAATTCAAATAAATATTATGATTGTACCAAAATAGAATTTGCTGATCCTTTATATAGATGTTTTAAAAAAAAGGAATTTTCAAGTATGCATCGTCTATAAAATAAATAAATAAATAAATAAATAAAATAAAATAATATTTTGATAAATAGAATAATAAAATTTTAAATTACTTATAATATAAATATTTTTATTAAGTTACTTTTTTTTATAGACATGGTTTATTTTGCTGGAGCAGGAATAGTACTGATACTCCTGTTTGTCATTGGTTCAAAAATGATCATAGGAAAGTGGTACGAATATAACCAAAAAAAAAAAAAAAAAAAAAAAAAAAAAAAAAAAAATTAAATAAATAATCAAACTGAGGAATATATTATGTAATTATTTATTCATTTAATTTTTAAATTTATAGGTTTGAAGAAGCTACATTCGATGAAATGGATTTAAATTATGATAAAATATATACACTAGCAATGATAAGTAATATTATAATAAATATAATTTTTTTTGTATTTTTTTTATGTTATCTTTTAAAAAAAGAAAAGAACAAAAATAAAGAATATAATAACTTTATTTTATTATTATTATTTTTTTTTCTTTTAGATAATGAAGAAACTCAAGTAAGCAATCCTTTAAGTTATTCGGAAGAAAACATAATCAAATGAAATAATTTATAAATAAATACATTGTTACTTTTTCTTTTATTTGTTTATTTCTTGTTTTTATTTTTTTTTAATATATAAATAAATAAATATATATATATATATATATATATATATATATAATTATTAACAACTTAAATATTGCTTAATTTTGCAATGTTTATTAACTTAATAATGTTTTATTGTACTTTTTTGTGGGTTTATTTTTTTTGAATATTTGAATAGTAACTACTTTCATATTTATATATTAAAATGTTTCTTTTTCCTATTTCCATTTTATATTTATATCAATATTAATAATACTTTTTATATTATATTATAGAAATAATTAAAAAAATATATATAATACTATACAAAAAAAAAAAAAAAGAAAATAGAATAATATTTATGATTAAATAAAGGAACGCTGCTATTTAAAAGTATGTTTGGAAAGGTTATTTGAATGTTTGATTTTATAATATTCCCCAATCCTTGTTTATTAGTTATGTTATTAAAAATGTATAAGTAAATTGTGAAAATAACTGTATATATTTTTGAAATGATATTATAGAGAAAATTATATTTTATTTACATTTATATTAGTGTTAAATATAAAATTGTTTTTGAAATATACAAAAAAAAAAGAAACAGAAGAAAAAAAAAGAAAAAAAAAAAAAACATACATACACACACATAAATATATATATTAATATATATGATAGGATAAAATAAAACAATATGTTTAAAAATCCTGATAATTTTTCCTATGTTGTTTTCTTTATTTTATATTTAGTGTATCCATTCATATCATTCTTTAAAATGGATAGAACAATAAAAATACAAAAACATTTTATATGTAGAATATGACAAATTAAAAAAAAAAAAAAAAAAAATAGAATATACGTATATATATATATATATATATATATGTCTATATTATATTTGTACACGTGTATGAAGTGTTATAGAAAAAAAAATATTTTCATAAATAATAAAATGAAATTTATGTATGTTCATATATATATATATATATATATATATGTACATAATTAATAATTAGAACATAAAAATGTTAACATACAAAAATATGTTTTTCTGAACAATATTATAATTGAAATAATTATTATGATTCAAGGTTAATTAATACCTTCAACGGTTGCAACAGCACATATAACTTGAGTAAAGGCTTGTAGAGAAGTAAAAAAATTGGAATGATCACTTGTATTAATATTTTCATATATTTGAACAAGGTTTGGAATTTTCCCTGTTAATGTTTTTATAACTGTTTCATCATTATCAACATGGGTAAGTGGGGATAGTTGTCTTATCATTGATGCTCTTCCATTTGAAGTATTACAAAACATTAAACGATGTTCTTTTAAACCTTTATCAAATAATCCTAATTTTTTAAAGAGATCAATTATATTTTTTTCTTGAACATCATTTGATATTTGTGCAATAACAAAAAGTTCAGAAATAGAACTTAATTTATTTAATGGTTCTACTGAATTTTCCATAATGTGTGCATTATTACCAATAATTTTAATGACAATATCATTTAAACATAATGAAATAACGGGTTTACTACTTATATTTTTTTTATTCATTTTTCTTCTGTAACTTTCATTACTTGTATATCTTCTTTTAAATAATCGAAAGTAAAAAATATAAAACACAAATATCATACCAACCAATAAAATTGGTTGAATAATTGAAACATGTTTATCGTCCACATTTTCATATGCTTTATATTTTCTACATTCTTGCCCATTTTTACATGTTCTAGGCATTTTATTAAAAAGTACATTTGAAACATATATAAATATATATAATTATATTTATATATATGTATAATTGTATTCAGCTGTTATTGATCATAAAAAATAAATATAAAAATAAATTAAATAAATAAATAAATATATATATATATATATATATGTATAAATATAACCCTCGGAAAGAACAAGTGGTAATTTATAAGTACATTTAAAATATATATATATATATATATATATATATATATATTGTTGTTTTCTATTTGATATATTTATATATATTATATTTTTATTATATTAAAATATAAATATACCGTTAAAAAAAAAAAAAAAAATGTATATATACATATTATATATAATTTTTTTTTTTTCTTTTTTTAAATAGCATACTTAAAAATTTATAAGTTAAAAAAAGAATACAGTAAATATTAATTTTTTCCTTCTTTGTAATTATTTGAATACTCTTTTTTTATTTTTTTTTATTTTTTTTTATTTTTTTTTATTTTTTTTTTTTTTTTTTGGAATATAAACAATAAGATATAAAGATAATGATTTTATACATTAAAAAATATAAATATATGTTATTAATATTATCATATGGATTAATATATTATTAAGATGAAAATTATTATATAAAATGAAGATAATTTTAATGTTATTTTTGTGCATATATGTTTTTAATATATTTTAAATATTTTACCTTAAAACTTAATAATAAGGTTATTAAAATATACATATATATGTAATATATGTATAATATAATATAATATAATAAATTATAAATGGTATTATATATGTTTGTGTATATATTATACAAATATTATTTGTGCAAGAATAATTTATATTATAAAACATTTTTTTTATATAAAATATATTTTTTACTCAAATTTTTCCTTAATTAATTATGTATATTATTATATATATAGTCGAAGTATAAACAATTTGCTTATTTTCAATTTCTTTTTTTTTTTTTTTTTTTTTTTTTTTTATAAGAATTTTAAAGAATTCATTGTTCGCATTTGATATTTTTATTTCCCAATAAAAAGTAGGATAATAAACCTTCAAATTTATCAAAATGATATTTTATTCATACATTTGAGAAAAAAAAAAAATAAAGAAAGAACAATGTATGTTTATATTATATAAATTTTTATGTTAAATTTTTTTTTTTTTTTTTTTGATTTTCTTTTGGAAGAGATTAGTTAACATAATATGTATATGAATATATAAAAATGATTTCAATATTATTAATATTATAATATATAAATATATATATATATATATATAAATCTATATTATATCTATAAGAAAATATTGAATAAAATTTTTTAATGAATATAATAAAAAATGATATTACTTTTTTAAATGTAAGAACAATCAAAATGTTGTATATATATATATATATATATATTTATGTATGTATTAGTATTACAATGAGTTATAAGAAATAATCCAATTTATATAATACAAAAAATAGGTGCCCCAAAATATTTAATGATATATATATATAATTTCTTTATGGTATATTAAAGTAGTTAAAAATTGGATAGCTTAAGGCTTCTTCTATAGATGGTCGTAATTCATAGTCAAAATTTAGTAAATATTGTATGTAACTTAAAGTAGCATTAGAAATTTTTTGATTAATTTTTGGATAGGTTAATCCATTTTTCATTTTGTTAACTAATAATTCTTTTGAACATTTTTCAAGGTAATTAAATTGGAAAGGTCTTTCACAAAAGAGCATTTCATAAAGAATGCATCCCAATGACCAGATATCAATTTTATCTGTGATAAGAAGGTTTTTTTTATTTTTTAAACATTCTGGTGGTTGATAATACAATGTACCACCTCCATTGTAATATTGATGTGTATCTGGTAAAATTAGTTTGGCTAGTCCAAAGTCGGATATTTTTATAATTCCATCCTTGATTAATAAGTTGGCAGGTTTTAAATCACAATGGTGTACTTTTCCAGTTGGTAAATTTTTCATATATAATAAGCCTAATAATATTTGTTTAATCCAACATAAAGCTAAAAGTTCATTAATTGGCCCATGATATTTAATATATTTATCTAGATCAATATCACATAATTCCATTCCAACTAATAAATTTGTTGCTGAACCAAATACAAAAAAGAATTCTAATTTAACAATAAATATATGTCTATGACAATGTATATGTATATTTATTTCATTTTCTGCTCTTTGAATAATTTTATTTTTTATTTCATTGGACATACTTGGTTCAATTTTATGAATTTTGGCTGCATACATTTCTAAATTGATAGAATCAAAAACTTCCCACACTTCAGCAAATCCTCCTCTTCCAATTAAGTTCATCATTCTTATATTTATTTTTAATGGATTATAAAATGAGAATTCTGAGTTTTCTTGGAAATTAAAATGATCTAATCGTTTTTCAAGTATTGCTCTTTTTTTATCCAAATTTAATTTCATACTAAATAATTCAGTGTTTAAGAATTGAATATTTTTTTTTAAATATTTTTTTAAATTTAAATCAATAGGACCTTTTCTTAATAATGTTAAGAGAGATAAAAAAAATTTCAATGTGTGCTCGGTAGCACGACAATTCGAAAAATGAGTACCATCTCTAAAGGTATCTCTACTTGGAGGTAAAATAGATCTATTATGACTTTTTTTTTTGAGCATAGTTAGCCATGATAACTCTGATTCTTCTTCGTTTTCATTTAATATTATTTTATAATTTTTGACTGATTTTGAGAAAAAACTGTAAGGATATTGTTCGAAAACTTTATAAAATATTTCATTATTTATTTTTTCTTGTTTTTCATTAATAAAATTATAATTTTTTTTTTCACATATACAACGAACAATATCTTTTTTAATTTCATTTAAGTATTCTTCTGTTTTGTACATACCAGTTGATGATAAACGGCCTTCACCTGATAATTCATTATTATCATTATTATCATTATTATTATTATTACTATTATTATTATTATCATTATCATTATTATTATTATTATTACTATTATTATTATTATCATTATCATTATTATTATTATTATCATCACTTTTAGAATATGGATTTTTATCTATTTCTGCTAAACGTTTTCTCAAATTTATGGTGCTTAAAAGTTTTTCTTCTTTTCTGAAATAATTTTTATCATATGATTCATTGGAATCATTTTTATTATTTTTAGGGAATAAATTAAATGTGTTGTATTTTTTTTTTTTTTTTAATACAACATTTTTTTCTTTCTCTTCATCATTTTTCTTTTCATTATTCATTTGTTTAATTTTACATTTATAATATTCTTTATTTATATTATCATTTTTATTGGCGTTATTATCTTTTGGAGTTTGTTTTTCTTTTATGTTGCTTATTTTATTTTCCTTTTCCTTTTCCTTTTCCTTTTGTGCATTTGTTTTTATTATGTGTTCCTTTTCATTTTTCCCAATACGTTGTGAGGCGTGTTTTTCTTCATTTAAGTTCTTATTATTTATATGGGGATCTCCTCCATTAATCTTAACATTATTATAATTGTTATTATTTACTTGTTTCGCTTGTTCAAGAGGGATGTTATTTTGTTCACCTTTATTTATAGCATATTTGTTCTCATTATTATTTGCTTGATTATTTATAAGAGCTGTATTTACCACATGTTTTGTTTGTTCTTCTTCATTGTTTTTTTTTTTATAATTAAAATTTCTTATATCATGATATGCGTGTTTATCAAGGTTTCTTTTATTTAAAATTGTATAAAAGTTGACAGGTTCCTTTGAGAAATTTTCTAATAATTTTCCATATTCTGTCGTATCTAAATTATTTTCATCGCTTTGATCAATTTTATAAAAGTATCCATATTTGGATTGTTCATGATTTAATAATAATCTGTTCACCGATCGCTCTAATTGTTTTTCTTTTAATATGGATTCTAAAATTAGATATTTTAACGAGTGGATTTTTTCATCTATTTCTTGACATTCTCTTTTGTTTTTTTCTAAATAATTCAGATCATTTTGGAATAAGTTATAAAATTCTTGATTTTTTCGATATTCTTCAATCTTTTTAAATTGTTGTATTAATTTTCTAAAGTCTATTTCTTTTACATCTTTACTACGAAAATAAGTATGAATCATTCTAAGATAAAAATTTTTTATCTCTTCTTCTTTCATATTGTATACACATTTTTCAAATAGAACTACCATATTTTTTATTAATTCTTCTATATTTACTTTTTCAAGTAGTTCTTTATATAACCTTTTTATAATTAGGCTATTTTGTATCTTTGACATAAGTTCAATTATAACTAAATGATTTCTTTGTTTCCTTATTTTTTCTAATCTAAAATTTGGAATAATCATTTTTTTAAATCTTTTAATAAATTCCATTTTATCTCTTGAAGATTTGAATGTTTTTTTTTGTGTTATTTCTTTGAACAAATTGTTTGGTTTTTTTAGTTCTTCTAAATTTTTTTTTAGTTTTTTCATAATGTCTAAATTTTTATAATAACTTTTTATATCAAATATTATATAACATTTGGCATGGTTAATATATATTTCATATTCATTAATTAGATCATAAAAAAAATAAGTGCTTTTGGTATTTTTTGGAGAATTAGTTGATGAAGAATAATTATTTAAGCTACTATAATCTTCTTGATCAATATTGTCACCGTAATCTTCGTTATATTGGTCATTTTTTTCATTTAAATTTGATTCTTCTTTTATTTTCTCTTTCTCTATCTCTTTCTCTTTGTCCATCATTTGTTCTTTTTCTACTTCTTTCATTTTTTTGTTTTCTTCTTCTATAGTCGTTTCTTCGTCCTCTTGTTGCGCATCTTCTTCACATTTGGACTGTTTTGTACTATTCGATTGACTAGCTTTTCTTTTAAGGCATCTGCTAATATTTCTTTTGCTATTTTTTCCAAGATCAGTATTATTAGCATCTGATATGGTAGAAGTATTTAGGCTTCTTCTTTTTCTTCTTTCTTTTTTCGGTTCATATTTTGTTTGACTATGAATGCTAATATTTTGATTAGTTGGTTTTTCACATATATGATTGGTATAATTATATTGAGTATTCGATGTTTTTTCTTTGCTTGAATTTTCTTCACATATAGTATTTATCGGAATAGTGGTATTATTACTATCGGCGTTTGTCGAATCATCCGTTTTTAATTTTTTGGTTAAAGGTATGGAATTTTGTTTAACAAAATAATGTTCAATATGATGTTCTTTGTTACTGCTAGAATTTTTTGCTGTTCTCCTATAAATTTTATGCGTTTTTTTTAAATTGGTATTTTTTACTCTAATAAAAAAAGGGTTATAAAATGAATTGACCTTGGTATCTGATTTTTTAAGAAAATATTTACTATTTTTTGTATCAAAATTATGAAGTCTGTATTCAAAATTTATTCCAGGTATAATCAATAAATTATTTAAAGTATCAATAAAAATTAATGGATTTGTTCTCAAATATTCAATATAATTTTCATCTTTATATTTAACTCGGAATTTTGTTTTCTGCCTTAATAAGTATATAAAATCATTTTGCTTCAAATTTGTTGTATCATAATCATTTTTGTCATCATACGTAAACAATAAGGTTAATTTTTCAAATGAATCGATACCTTTATAAATAATTCCATTAACATAATGTAATAAATCATTTATATCTTCGAAATTTTTTTTTAATTCATATTTAAAAATTTGATCAATTAAGGGAAGTTCGTTTTCATTTCTTAAAGTTTCTCTAATATGATATATTCGTTGTCTTAGGTAAGGATTTAATGAATTATCTTCAGTGTAATCATACATTTTGAAATTTTTGTGTTTTTCCTTTTTATTTTATATCTATTTGTGCTTGTAATTTTTTTTTTTTTTTTTTTTTTCTTTGTGGAACATGAATTGTAAGTAGAACAATATGTCACATAAAAATATTATATATATATATATATATATATATATATATATGTATGTATCTTATATCCTTTTTTAATTTTGTTTTTTTTCTGAAAATATAAAGATAAAAAAAAAATTTATAAATTCATTTTGACACTTTATTTTTGACTTTTATAAAAGAATATTCAATGGAAAATTAAGCCAAATAATAATAAATTATAAAAAAAATTCACATATATACAAATATATATATATATATTAAACAAATTATATAATTATATATATTATACACATATATTTTCATATTTATTTGATAACTAAAATAAAAAGGATATATAATTTTAAAAAAGGTTATATGATTATATAATAATAAAAATAGTTTATATTTACTATGGCAAAAATATATTTATATATATTTATAAATATATTTTTAAATAAAAAAAAGAAAACCATACATACGTATATGACTTTTTTTTTTATCAAATGTGTAAAGTGTATCTAGTTACTCCTTGTACATAATAAATGATTTTTGATTTTGATAAAAGAATATTTTTTGGAAGCAACTAAAACTCTTTTGTTTTAAATGGATATTTTTTGAATATTACAATAAAAAAAAATATATATATATATATATAGTAGTGTATTAAACGTAATATTATATATTTATGTATTAAACGTATTATTATATATTTATGTATTAAACGTAATATTATATATTTATGTATTAAACGTAATATTATATATATATATATATATATGTATATTATATGCATAGACGATGAAGTTCGAGAATATAAGTAATACTACTTATCCTATTTTAGTTGTGAACATATATAAATATTATAATATATAATTAGATGGAAAACGTTAAAAATAAATTTTAGTTTATATATATATATATATATATATATATATATATATATATTTTAAATAATTACAATATTATCTTTAAGATGTTTTTCCTTTTTTATTTTTTACATTTTTTTTGTAAATTGACAAATTACTGAAGAGTTACACAAATATTGTAATTTTGTATAATGTGTACCATGTTTAATTTACATAAAGAGTTTTTTATATGTCTATATAATCTAGAATCTGATTAATTATTCAACCAATAATTTGTAGAATATTTTATAAAAGAATATATTTATTGTCTCTTATAAATAAATAAATAAATAAATAAATATATATATATATATATATATATTGAAATATTTTTTTAACATTTGAAGTTTGATAAAATAATTTTACATAAGATATATTAAAATTGAACCATAGAATGTTATCAATTATTTCAATTGTTAATATTTTTAATACAAATATAATAACTTGTATGTAATATATACATATATATTTAATTTATATATCTATGTTAATTGAACAAATAATATGTGAATGAAAGATTAGTAAAATATTTATACCACATTCCTTGATATTAATGTTTTTAATATTGTTTCAATATTTTAAAGATATGATATTATATTTAACTTTTAATATATATGCTGCCTTTTATATAAAATTGTTAAAATATATTTATTGAAATATTATAAACAAATATCAAAATGAAAATATAGAAGAACATATTTATGTTAAAAGAAATACTTATATGATAATTATGGATAATTTACTGTTTTTCTTATTAAAAAAAATAAATAAATTATAATATATTACTTAACCATTATGATAATAATTATATGTACAAACTATCAAATATAATATATATATATATATATATATATAATAAATATATATAATTACGAATATTATTAAAGGTATTTGGCTTAGTAAATTTTTTTTTTTTTTTTTTTTCTTGTTCATTTTGTGTATGTAATGGATTATACACTATATGTAAATAAAAATGTGAAATTTTTTCTTAAATTTAAATGAATGATTTTTAGCATTAAAATGTTCACATTATTGCAATTATCTCAAATTTTCATTTTAATAATTTTTTACTAATTATTTTAAAGTTATACAAATATATATATATGTATATATATATTTATTTATTTATTTATTTTTCTTTTTATATGAACTAGTGGTTTCTTATAATTTTATTATTATATTTATTATTATTAGAATTGAAAAAACAAAAAAGAAAAGAAATGTACAGAGCTTATCTTTTTATTTATAAAATAGATGAATATTTTAAAAAATTATAAGGCATAAAATACTTCTATTAAAATGAAAATTAAAAAAAAAAATTTATATATTTTATATGTGTAAATGGTTTAGTAGGATTATAATTATATGTAATAAAAATATTTATGTAATCTATTCTTTCTGCTCTTATACACACAAATAAAGATTTTTTTATATACAGATAGATGCTTTGAATGAAAAGATAAAAAATGTACATATATATTATATATATATTATATATATATATATATATATATATGTATTATTTGAATATAACAAATATGTACTTAAAATTGTTATATTAATAAATTAAAATAGGATATTATTATATTATTTTTTTGTTAATGTTATAAACATTTATTTTCTTTTTGATTTGTTTTAATGGTAAATATCGTATTCTTCATGATATATATTTTATATACATTTATTATAATTTTATTTTCCACTTGAATTATATATAAAAAATAAAATAATATTTAAATAAATAAATAAATAAATATATATATATATATATATATATATATATATATATATATATATATATATATATATATTTACATATAAATTAAATTTTTGATTAATTAATTTAAATTCCTTTAAATGTATAATTCTTATTGTTTTATTATTTCTTTGATTTTTTATAGTGTTCTTGATTTTTGTTCACTATTTTTGTTCAATATAATTTTATTATTTTATTTTATTTATTTATTTTAATATGTATAATTATTTTATTAAAAAATAAATCTTTTGAAAGGAACATATAAATTTTAATTTTCCATTTAATATGTTTTCATAATGTATTATTTATTTTTATTTATCAAAATAAAATATATATTATAAAAGTGAATATTATATGTATTTATATTTATAACTCTATATAGTAACATATAATTTGTTATGTTCATTTTATTTTGTTAAAGTTAAATAATAGAAGTTTTTATTTTTATATGAATTTTTATATTTTTTGGCAAATTATTGAAGTTAGCACAATTTACGACTAGCGAAAAATAAAATAAAAAATAACTAGCCATTTTGTATTATATTAGCTATATATCATGAATATAAAGTATTAGGAGGCTACAGCTTTTATTTATTTTTTTTTTTATATCCACTTTAATGTAAACATTTTGGGAAGCAAATTTACCAAAAAACATTAAGTTATGTAAATTATAAAATTTAGTACATATTTTTGATAACAAATATACTTCCAAAAGGGATTTGTATTATCAAGGTATAATATACAAGGTTATAAGAATTACAAAAAAAGAATTAATTGCTTTATATTTGTTGTTGTATTTTTGAGTTTTATGTATAAGTATTTTTAATTGAACACATGATTGGGATGTGTAGAATTAATTTAGTTATATTATTATAATGTATGAACTTTTCTTCATTAATATGTAAAGGATAGAATGATGATACAAAGATATAAATGTGTGAATTAATTTATTTTTTTATAATATTTATAAGATTTTATCAAGAAATATATATATTCTTTATTAAAATTATACTTTAGTTTCTCTAGTTTATTATGGATAGACGAAGCAAAATCTATATCACATTATTTTTCAAAACAAATGAAAACTATTAAATGTATTCTATATCTTCTTTTTTCCTTCTTTTTCTTTCATTTCTATTCTTCTTTTTTTTTTCTCTCTTTTTATTTTCAATAAAGATGAAAATAATGTTTCTCATGAAATAATTAATTTTAGTATTTTATGTTATATGAATAATATTTCGTAAATATATAACTGGAAGATTTTATAGTCCAATGATTATATAAAAACTAATAAAACTATTTAAATATCACTATTAACGAAGAATACGGATAATATTGGAATATATTTTATAAATCTTCATAATTATATGATGTAATTTTAAATGAGGAGAGTGTGTTTTTTTTTTTTTTTTTTTTTTTTTTTTTATATATTAAAAAAAGAAAAGAAATAAAAATGTTATAATTTTGCATAACATTAATTAAATATTAAGGTATAATATTATATATAAATAAATATGTTATTTTGAAGAAAATATAATGTTATAAAATGGATGAATTTTATGTTAATAATATAAAAGGTTTACTCAAATTATTCAGATAAAAGTAATATATTAAACTTTTTATATTCAAATATATTTTTTTTTTTTTTCAATTGATATATGAAGGTGTAAATTTTAAAATATAACTAGCATGAGTTTAATATGGTAAATGAAATAACAAACATATATATATATATATATTTCATTTTTTGTTTTTTTTCTTATACTTCATATATTTTTTTGTATATATATATATGTACATATAAATATATAATTTATTATGTCCCTTATTTAAAATTTTTATGCGTATATATATAGGAACAACAATTTTATACCTTTATATATATATAAAGGCATGGCATTAAAATTTAGTGCATATATCTTAGCATGGGCATACTTTAAAAATATGTTTTTATACGAAATAAATGTTCAAAAAGAAATTTAATTAGAAAATGATATAATTAATTTTAAAATAAACAAATGCAAATGGTGCTGTGCTACGTCTCATGAAGAAAGAGAAAGGATATCACAAATAAATCCAGTTAGTGTGTTTCGATGAAGTATTATAATATATAAAAAAAAAAAAAAAAAAAAAAAAATTTTTAATTTTTATTTTCTTTTTTAATTTTTTAATATTTAATTAATTCACTCTTTTGTTCATAAAATTTTCCTTTTTCATTAAAACTTTCTGTTCTTTGGATTCTTTGATAAGAAAGAAAATGTTTATGAAATAAATAAATCAACATATATAATATTCAAGGAAGAATTATATTAAAGTTGAGTATGGAGAGATATACAGTATATGTGAAATATAAGTATAGTCGAAGGTTTTTATCCATAAAAAATAAAATATGGTTGTTTTATATAACAAATTAACATTGATATACAGCTAAATGTGAAATTTATATTAGACATACCATTAAATAATATTTAAACTCCCCCCCTCTTTTATTCTATGTAATAAATGTAACAAAGAAATGTTGATGATTATTACTAATAATTGTATAGAACAGGTTATTCTGAGCATATATATATATATATATATATATATATATATGTATTGTTTTTATAGTAATTAAATATATTACACAATTATATAATATTTAGTTAAAATGTATATATTGTGTATATATATCATAACTTTTGAGGTACATATATATTATGTAAGGATAAAAGGGGGAGGGAGAAAATGTTATTAAGTATATAATAAATATTGTGTGTAATACATGATAGTTAAATTATATGTAGCGTATTTTTTATAAGCCATTTTAAAGGTTTTACGCGCCTTTAAAGGTAGAGATGTAGTAAATATATTTTAATTGTTCGGTTTAATTTACTGTTCAAGAGGATGAATATATATAAAGATCTTTTATTTCGTAAGAAATATTAGGTTGAACTCTCTCTTTAAATTGATTTCATAATAATAAGTGTGTACTATAGTTTATTTTTGTATTACACATTTATTATTATGAAATCAATTTCTGAAATGCTGTATGGATATATAAAATCCTTATAAGTGTGTTACGAGCCTTTTGAGGTGGAGGTTTGTAATTAATATATTTTGATCAAAATTCTGAAACGATCAAAGTATCCTCATTATAATTCTTAGGAATATATTTGCAGGTTTACCTCTTCATTAATTACTTTATAATATAATATATATATATATATGATATTGTTATTTTTATAGCATGTTGTATATATATATATATTGTATGATGAAATATAATTAATTAAAAATACGTATGCTCCCATGGCTTGATGTAGACACCTATATAATTATATTAATAATTATATGAATTCCTTGTATAGGCGGCAGATGTGCCAATAAAGATGTGGTGCATTATATATATATATATATATATATATATTTAGTTTATTAAATAAAATGAATAAATTAATTTTTGTTTGTTTGTTTTTTTTAATAGAACTAAAATGCACCTTATAGATGATGTATTATACCTATATGGTAATATTCATATTTATCAAAAAGAGGTGTGAATCTTTTTATCATTATATTATTAAATATATTGATATTAGGTAGTAGCACATATTCTCTGTATTATAAATATTATCATCTAAAGCGGAATGCAAAATTCTGCTCCCCATGACTTGTTAAAAGCCTCGAGGGTATAACGCACCAAGAGAGGTGGAGAATAACTTCATTTGAGTTTTTATAATGAGAGAAAATGAAACAAACTCTCTTATATTAAACACACATATATATATGTATATATATAGTAGTCTTTTTATCAAATTGTATGTTATTCTTCGAGTTGTTTGCGAATATAAATAATTTAATATATTTTAATTTTTATTTTTTTCTTTTTTTTTTATATACGAATATTGAAGACATAAAAATGTATTATATTTTTAGTACATTTTTATGTGAAATTGCAATTAGTAGTATTAAGAAAAAAAGAGAAAATAGGAATTAAAATAAATTATATATTAGTAGTATTCAACAGGAAGTCGGAGAATGTTCAATAAGTAAATTCATTTTAAGGTTTAACGTATCCTTAAAGTGTTTACATATATATATATATATATATATGTAAAGATTTATTTGCGAATATAAATATTATTTACCTGCGAATATTGATAGCATGTTATTGTTTGTTATTTTTTCAGAAAATTATATAGTTAATTATTTGAAAAAATTGCAAATGATATTTATGTTAATATAACAATTAGTAGGAGGTAACATATAATATATATTAGTAGTAGTAAAGAAAATTCGGTAATGATGGTATAATTTCTTATAGTTTGTAATACATACGACTTAAGAATAGAAGAGTAAAAAGATTTATGATAGTTTTTGTGTTTTAATGAGAACATATCATATAATATATAGTCCACTATTATTATATTTTTATTGAATATAAATAGTAGGATAGCTGTTCTGACCACATTTAAAATAGTTTATTATAAAATTGAACATTGCATTAGAAAAGGAGAACCTTTGTTTATTTTCCTTTTGCATATATATTACCTTACATTTGTTATGGTATATACGTCATGTAGTTTTAACTACGGGGAGGGTTAAATACCCAGAAAAATTATATTTGTGAGCATATTATATACATATATATATGTGTGTGGATGGTACAATGGCGGAATTGATTGGTATCAAATAAAAATGAAAAAGACTACGTCATATATTTTTATCATTGTTTTGTGCAATGATAAAATATATATAAATCCTCATATATGCATTTTTAGAAATGTAAAAATGAGGTTGCGGGGGGGTCCAAGCGCATGGGTAAGTGGTATATGGGTAGGTGTCGATATGTGTATGTTAAAGTATAACAAACTCAATCATTAATTTTAATCAGCTATGTGTTAGTGTAATTTGATTAACACATTAGTTGATTAATTATTTTTATTGAGTTTGTTATTACTTAAATTATCATATACATATATATATATATATATATATATGTATATGATTTTTTATTAAAGGCCAAATTTCGTAAATAAATATATATATATATATATATATATATAATATACATTTATATGTTTTTATTTATGTATATTTGAAGACTCGTAATTTGGCCATTAATTTTTGTATATATATAAAAGTCCTCGAGGGTTACAACGCACCAAAGAGAGGCAGGGGAAAAACTGCATTCGTGATTTTAAAATTAAATACTTTAATTTTTTAGCACATTCTTTTTAGTCTTCAAAGAATTGTATGTTTTTCTCTGAGTTGTTTGCGAATATAAATAATTATGCTTTTTGCGAACACGGTTGACATAAAAACGTATTGTTTTTTTTTATATTTTTATATAAAGTTGCCGTTAGTAGTGTATAATTATATATTAGTAGTATTCAACGATGAAGTCGGTATAACTATTTATGAATTAAATCCTTATGAAGGTGTAACGCGACCTTCGAAGGTAGAGAATTATGAAAAAGGAATTTATTTACTGTTACTTAAATGTAAATATACATATTCCATTAATATCTCTTAGAATCTGATTGCGAATATAAATATTTTACCTGCGAATATTGATATCACGTTTATGTGTTATTTTTAAGATGCTCATTTTGTTTTTATTAACTTTTGCGTATTCTTATTAGGTACACATATTCGTGATAATATATCAGTTAGTAGGAGTGTAAAATATATATCAGTAGTAGTCAGAAAACGTCGGTTTTGTATGTATATATATATATGTAATATATATATATATATATATATATATCTTATTATAGATATGTATACATATATCTTATTTGAGGTATGTATACTCATATCTTATTTGAGGTATGTATACTCATATCTTATTTGAGGTATGTATACACATATTTTTTTTATAGGTTTGTATACACATATCTTATTAGAGGTATGTATACACATATCTTATTAGAGGTATGTATACACATATTTTTTTTTATAGGTTTGTATACCCATATCTTATTAGAGGTATGTATACACATATGTTGTTAGAGGTATGTATACACATATGTTGTTAGAGGTATGTATACACATATGTTGTTAGAGGTATGTATACACATATGTTGTTAGAGGTATGTATACACATATGTTGTTAGAGGTATGTATACACATATGTTGTTAGATGTATGTATACACATATCTTATTAGAGGTATGTATACACATATCTTATTAGAGGTATGTATACACATATGCATATTTTACAATTAAGTAAAATATGTCATATGACTTTTAATTTCAGACTTAATAAATTTTTCAGATTTACAAATTGAACAAGATTCAAAAGGATTTAACTTTTATCTATCATATAGTTATAGTTAATTCTTTTGAAGATTGAGTATTCAGAATGTATAACATTTTTTTGTTATAAGAAGAAAGGATTATTTTTATTATCCATGTGTAAGTTTATGTAAATTGAATAAATTTTTACTTGTTATTATTAGAAAAAAATAAAAAGTAAAAAGTAAAAAATAAAAAAAAAAAGTAAAAAGTAAAAAAAAAAAAGTAAAAAGTAAAAAAAAAAAAGTAAAAAGTAAAAAAAAAAAAGTAAAAAGTAAAAAAAAAAAGTAAAAAGTTAAAAAAAAAGTAAAAAGTAAAAAAAAAAAGTAAAAAGTTAAAAAAAAAGTAAAAAGTTAAAAAAAAAGTAAAAAGTAAAAAAAAAAAGTAAAAATTTAAAAAAAAAAAGTAAAAAGTAAAAAATAAAAAAGTAAAAAAAAAAAAAGTAAAAAAAAAAAAAAAAGTAAAAAAAAAAAAAGTAAAAAAAAAAAAAAAAAAAAAAAAAAAAAAAAAAAAAAAAAAAAAAAAAAAAAAAAAAAAAAAAAAGTAAAAAAAAAAAAAAAAAAAAAAAAAAAAAAAGTAAAAAAAAAAAAAAAAGTAAAAAAAAAAACCTATTTATATATATACTTATTTTTTATTTTATGCATATACGCATTCATATACATCACATTTATGCTTGTGTTATAGTGTTTTTACATATACAAAAAAAGTTCACTCTCCTAATGTAAAGAGGTGAATGAACTTTATTGTTGGATGATATTGTATTTTAATTAAAGTAAATAATTAAAATATATGGGAAGTGTGTGGGTATGGAAGGCAGTATAAATATTGATTGGATAATGGTATTAATGTTATGTATGTATTTATCGTTGAAAATCAGAAGAAATAATATATATATGTTTGTCTAAATAAATAATGTATTGTTAGATGAATGAATATATCATTATTAATAGCGTGAAAATATATAATTAAAATTTACATGAATAAAAATTTTTTGTACGTCTTAAATTCATAATTAAATGTGTTACATGAATAAATATTTTTTAAAAAGTCTTAAATTCATAATTAAATGTGTGTTACATGAATAAAAAATTAACAATTAGTCTTAAATTCATAATTAAATGTGTTACATGAATAAAAAATTAACAATTAGTCTTAAATTCATAATTAAATGTGTTACATGAATAAATATTTTTTTTAATAAGACTTAAATATATAAAATTAATGATTACATGAATAAATATTTTTTTAATAAGACTTAAATATATAAAATTAATGATTACATGAATAAATATTTTTTTAATAAGACTTAAATATATAATTAATTGTTACATGAATAAATATTTTTTTAATAAGACTTAAATATATAATTAATTGTTACATGAACGAATATGTGCAGTTATACAAATAAACATAACGCTAAATAATATTAATAATGATATATTCAAGATTAAATAACGATATGGCGGAGGAATAATGACAAGACAAATAAGTAATAGTATATATTACTATATATATGTGTGAAGATGGATAACGAAATATTGAAGAAGGTTGGATTTATTGAAGAAATGAAAATCTATGAAGAAATATATTTGTGTATTAAGCTTGGAATATAATATACTGGAACATAAAAATTTATAACTTTTTTTTTTTTTTTTAATTTTTTATGTGTCAATATATATATATATATATATATATATTTATATTAATGCTAATAATTTTATTATAACTATTAATAAGATTTATTAAGAATTTTTTTTCCCTATTACATATGATATTTTAATTTTTATTTTTATTTTATTTTAATTTTTTTTTTTATTTTTTTTTATTTTTTTTTATTTTTTTTTTATTTTTTTTTTATTTTTTATAATTAACCAACTAAAAACTATAAAATTTTTATTTTATAGCATAATAAATAAATTATAATATTAAAATTAATTTTCTCTTTTAAAATTAAATAATATAAGAATTTTAAAAAATACTTTTGTGAAAAATCAAAAGGCAAACATTTCAATTTCAAGTATAATTTCTTTTCCTACTTTCCTTATATCATTTACAATATTTAACCTCCATATAAATATATATATATATATTTAGGGTTTAATGTTAGGTTTTATTCTTTAGGTTTTATTCTTTAGGTTTTTTAACTTTTGGTTCTAAAATAAATTTGGAAAAATATATATATGTATTAAATATATAAAAAAAAATAGACCATTTCATTAAAATTTTCATTTCATATGGATTTGTAAGTTTTTTTTTGAAGAAAAAAAAATATATCTTAATATAAAAGCATATTATAATAATGTATTAAGTTAATAAACATAATTGATAATCTGTTAAATTTTATACTATATAATAATTTGAGTTAATAATTGATATGTGTATGCCACATTATATAAAAATATTAAATATATATATTTAATATTTAATATTATAATGGATACCATAAATGTTTTTATAAAGTTATATAAAATATAAATTGATATATTTATAATAAAAATAATTTTATAAGTGCAAAATAGCTTATTTATAAAACATCATAAGGTTTTATTAAAAGTAAATAGTAATTTTATTTGTTTTTAAGAAAATTGAAATATATTTTATATTTATATTTATAGGATTTTATTATAATACGTACAAAGTACAAACTTAAATATGAACACATGTATTTTTATTTATAATATGTTATTATTATAAATAATTAATGATGTATGTACGGAATTTATATATTTGTAATATAAATTTATAAAAGAAAACAATAGTACTTTAGTTTTTCTTTTTGTATATGAATAATATGAATATGTAATATGAGTTTTTCATTTTATATATATAAATTATTTATCACACATAAAACAAAAATAAGAAATTATTATTATTGTATATATTTTATATAACATTAATATATATTATTATGTTTTTTTTAAATATATATATATATATATATATATATATATTTTTATAGATAGAGACGGAGGTAACATATATATTTATGATATAAAATTATAAAATTATGATAATAAATATATTTTTTATCTATGCATAATATACTTTTAAATATATATTTTGAGTTCTTCATTTTGTATATATATATTATTCATAGCACAAAAAATGTACTTATTATTTAATATTTTATATAACCTTATAATAACTATATTTGTTCTCTTTCTATAAATATATATATATATATATATATATATAAGAAAAATATATTAATATATATTATAAAATTATAAAATATTCAATTATAATAATTTTTTTTTTTTTTTTTTATTGTGTTGTCTATGAATAATATATATAAATATACATTTTGAGTTCTTCATTCTGTATATATATATTATTCTTAGTACATACAACAAAAGTGAAGCAAAAAGTAAATTATTTGAATTATTTTTTTCGAATGTAAAAGATTATTACAAATATATATGTTGCAAATATTATAAGTTTATATTAGAATGTGAATAATTTAATGATTATAATATATAATATATATAGTAACCTGGTTGATCTTGCCAGTAGTCATATGCTTGTCTCACAGATTAAGCCATGCAAGTGAAAGTACATATGTAAATAATATATTGAAACTGCGAACGGCTCATTAAAACAGTTATAATCTACTTGATGTTTTTAATATAAGGATAACTACGGAAAATCTGTAGCTAATACTTGTGAAAATACCTTTTGATATATACATATGTATGTATCATTAAGGTATGTATTTGTTAGATATAAGAATAAAATAAATATAATTGAATTATAACAAAGAAGAAACACATAAAATATGTGTATTATCAATCGAGTATCTGACCTATCAGCTTTTGATGTTAGGGTATTGACCTAACATGGCTATGACGGGTAACGGGGAATTAGAGTTCGATTCCGGAGAGGGAGCCTGAGAAATAGCTACCACATCTAAGGAAGGCAGCAGGCGCGTAAATTACCCAATTCTAAAAAAGAGAGGTAGTGACAAGAAATAACAATACAATATCGAAAAATGATTTTGTAATTGGAATGATAGGAATTTACAAGGTTCCTAGAGAAACAATTGGAGGGCAAGTCTGGTGCCAGCAGCCGCGGTAATTCCAGCTCCAATAGCATATATTAAAATTGTTGCAGTTAAAACGTTCGTAGTTGAATATTAAAGAATCCGATGTTTCATTTAAACTGGTTTGGGAAAACCAAATATATTATATATTTTGCTTTGTTCAAAATAAGGTTTTCTAATAAATTATGTTTTTATCAGATATGACAGAATCTTTTTTAAAATCTCTTCAATATGCTTTTATTGCTTTTGAGAGGTTTTGTTACTTTGAGTAAAATTAAGTGTTCATAACAGACGGGTAGTCATGATTGAGTTCATTGTGTTTGAATACTACAGCATGGAATAACAAATATGAATAAGCTAATTATTTTTTTTTTTCATAATTTTTTTTGATATTCTTATTAGCTTAGTTACGATTAATAGGAGTAGCTTTGGGGGCATTCGTATTCAGATGTCAGAGGTGAAATTCTAAGATTTTCTGGAGACGGACTACTGCGAAAGCATTTGCCTAATCTATTTCCATTAATCAAGAACGAAAGTTAAGGGAGTGAAGACGATCAGATACCGTCGTAATCTTAACCATAAACTATACCGACTAGGTGTTGGATGAATATAAAAAATATATAAATATGTAGCATTTCTTAGGGAATGTTGATTTTATATTAGAATTGCTTCCTTCAGTACCTTATGAGAAATCAAAGTCTTTGGGTTCTGGGGCGAGTATTCGCGCAAGCGAGAAAGTTAAAAGAATTGACGGAAGGGCACCACCAGGCGTGGAGCTTGCGGCTTAATTTGACTCAACACGGGAAAACTCACTAGTTTAAGACAAGAGTAGGATTGACAGATTAATAGCTCTTTCTTGATTTCTTGGATGGTGATGCATGGCCGTTTTTAGTTCGTGAATATGATTTGTCTGGTTAATTCCGATAACGAACGAGATCTTAACCTGCTAATTAGCGGTAAGTACACTATATTTTTATTTGAAATTGAATATAGGTAATTATACATGTTTATTCAGTGTTCAAATTAGGATATTTTTTTATTAAAATATTCTTTTCCCTGTTCTACTATAATAATTTGTTTTTTTTTACTCTATTTCTCTCTTCTTTTAAGAATGTACTTGTTTGATTAAATAAAGCTTCTTAGAGGAACAGTGTGTATCTAACACAAGGAAGTTTAAGGCAACAACAGGTCTGTGATGTCCTTAGATAAACTAGGCTGCACGCGTGCTACAATGATATATATAACAAGTTGTTAAAAATGTACTTATAAATAAGTGTGTACAGTTTTTCCTGTACTGAAAAGTATAGGTAATCTTTATCAGTATATATCGTAATTGGGATAGATTATTGCAATTATTAATCTTGAACGAGGAATGCCTAGTAAGCATGATTCATTAGATTGTGCTGACTACGTCCCTGCCCTTTGTACACACCGCCCGTCGCTCCTACCGATTGAAAGATATGATGAATTGTTTGGATATGAATTAAAATAATGAAATTTTATATTTCTGATTTTTTCTAGAAGAACTGTAAATCCTATCTTTTAAAGGAAGGAGAAGTCGTAACAAGGTTTCCGTAGGTGAACCTGCGGAAGGATCATTATTAATATGAAACGATTATAAGAAAGAAAAGAAATGTATTAATATTTTTAAAATATAAATACATATTTCTTTTTTTTTAATGTACTTTTTTTATAAAAGGTGTAATATAATAATATTTTAGATATTTTTTACTATTTTATAAAAAAAGTACGAAAATTTGATATTACATAATAAAATTATTTTTTATTAAATAATTTATGGTAATATCAAATTTTCACCAACAATATTGAATACTCAAACTTTTTACATAATTATTTGTTTTATATATATATATAATATCTTTATGAGTAGTTATATTTTGAAGAAAATTATATTTAATACAATAATATTTTTATAACTTAGATTTAATTTTTAATATAATTTATATAGCCACAATCTTAACGATGGATGTCTTGGTTCCTATAGCGATGAAGGCCGCAGCAAAGTGCGATATGCAATGAAAAATGCAATTACTGTGAATCATCAGAATGCTGAATGTAAACTATACCATATTTACCCTTATGGGCAAATTAACGTGGTATTCCTACAGAAAATAAAACAATACTTTGTGCTTCTCTGGTTTTTTTTTTGTGATATGTTATATTTTAATCATATATATATATTATCATAGAAGAAAAAGAGAATTTGGATTATTTCATAATTCTAATACTAAAAAAAATTAATTTCTTTAGTTAAAATTTCTCACTGAATAAATAAGTTTTTACTTTGATTGGTTCTAGAGGAGAGAAAGTTTATATGTAATTTATTAGAAATAATATTTATATGTATATATTTTTTTTTTTACAAAGTATTTGATTTGATGTTAGGAAGGCAAATCCGCCGAATTTAAGCATATAATTAAGCGGAAGAAAAGAAAATAACAATGATTTCTTTAGTAACGGCGAGTGAACAAGAAAAAGCTCAAGGAGATAATTCTATATCGTAGTTGTAAAAAGACTATGTGTATAGAAATTGTTCTGTTATAAGGAAGAAGTAATCTGAGAATATATGGGATTTATATATATATTTAGTTATCGAAATAAGTAGGAATACTTTCCCATAGAGGGTGAAAGGCCCGTAGTTAATAAATATATAAAGTTCTTTTTTTTTGGATAATTTTTTTTTTAAAGAGTAGTGCTCTTTGAGATTGGAGTACAAAGATGTGTGATACATTTCACATAAGGCTAAATATATATAGGAGACCGATAGGAAACAAGTACCGTGAGGGAAAGATGAAATAGTACTCAGGAATGAGCAGTTAAATAGTACCTGAAATCGTTAAGGTGGAACGGATTAAGAAAGGAAAATGTAAGAAGATAGTAAATATTACTCGGCGAGTTTTATTAAGATACGATTTTTTTATAAAAAGAAACATGAGTGAACGAGAATAAATTATAATATAATTATATTAGATAGGTATAGAATAGATACACAGGACTAAGGGGGGAGGAGTAGTAAGAAAAAGGGTGCAGTGTAAAAGGGTTATGCTTGTATGTTTGAGTATTCACTGCTTCTTTTTTTTTTTTTCTGTAATTTTATATCTATTTAATTAAAGTATCCTTAGCTAATAATAATTTATGAAGGAAGAACTTAATTTATATGAGTTTTAAAAGGCATGATTATATTGTATATTATATGATATATATATAATTATGTTTTAACCGAAATGCGTATAATTATTCTGTTTACTGAGGAAAGAGGTAAACAATAGTGTGAACTAAGAATGGGATATTTCTTTTTTCTGATTGTAAGTTGTTTTTAAATAGTACTTTTTTAACCCACTCGTCTTGAAACACGGACCAAGGAGTCTAACAAATGTGCGAGCGTATGTGATATGAATAAAAACATATATAAATTTTTAGTTACGCGTAATTAATG